>NC_056739.1:824176896-824439396 GCF_019279795.1 Protopterus annectens
CTGCTGCATACGAAATCAGCCGCATGGAGGAGTTGGCTATGGAGTTAAGGATTCCTAGCTGAGAAGCAATCTTATCTTGGGCCCCTGGAGCTGTAGGATCCTGTACTACTTCACCTAATTCTTTAAGGATGTCCCTTTGAAGTCTGGTGAAGTGACATAAGTAATTCAGCGAACGCATAGCAAAGGTCGCTGAGGAAAACATCCACTTACCATACCTGTCCATGGTCCTAGAATCTTTGTTAGGAGGATGGACTGGTATGGAAGGATCTGCAAGTTCCTTCTTAGTGGCGGCCGCCACCACCATGGCATCAACAGGGACACCTTTTGTAAGGAATTGCTTTTCGGAAGGGGCTGTAATAAATTTAGAAGGCCTCCTGGGAACTGGTTCTACGGAATCAGGAGCTGCCCACGCCTTCCGAGCTATTACCTCCATGAAGGGGTCAAAAGGCGGAGACACCCAGGAGGTGGAGGGTCGAGATCCGAATGCCTCGAGGTATACCGACTCATCCTCGGAGGGGTTTATGGAGGGCCAGTTTCCCCTCTGTTTTAGGAGTTCTAGGATGTCTGAAAAAGAGACATCCTCAGAGGGGGATCTTGGGGACCCCTCTGACTCATCTAAGTCGGTATCCGAAGTAGTAGACTCAGGGGAGTCCAAGTGCTTCCTCTTACAAGTCCTCTTGCGCGGAGGATCTCCTGATGGATCAGGAGAATCCTCGGAAGAGGGGGTTCCTCCCAGTGGGGAAACCTGAGGCGGTGGATCTCTCGGTCCGGGAGCAAGAGAGTGGGAAGAGATATCAACAGGCACCGAAGAGGGAGGAGCTAAAGGAACAGACTGCTGACTGAGCCCAGGGGCCAGCACACTCCTCATCACCTCGAAGGCTCCCCTCCCAGGGAGATCCGAAAGAACCCGTTCCAAAGAAACTGGGACTCCCAGGCCCACCGAAAGGGAAGGCTCCAAGGCAGATGTCGGAGCCGAGCTCACCAAGGCCAAAGCCACAAGGGGAAGAGCGGGGTCAGACAAGGGTCCGATGCCACTCACCCCCTCGGAGCAGACCAGGGAAGTCCGACCACCGAATCCCTCCAAGGAAGGTCTCGAGGAGGAGATAAGAGTAGATGTTGAAGGCGCAGAAGGGGGGGGGGGTATCTGCCCCTCAGCCATAGCAGTAACTATTCCCGTAGACTCCAGCTCCAAACTCTGGGGTAGAGTCGAAGGAAGAACTTGAAGAGGGTGTGGACTAATAGTCGTCTGTTGAGACGGACTATGAAGCATTTGGGCTAGTGCCTGTGATTTTAACAATCTGCTTACCACCCTCTCTAAATCATGGTCTGACAACCTGGAAGACCTAGATGATCGGCTCCGATGGCTCCGCTCCGAAAGAAGAGGTGAGGTCGGAGCCGACAGTATCGGTTCCAAAGAGGGAGACCTGGACCTCTTCCTCGAAGGAACCATTGGAGCCGAAGAAACCACGGATCCAGACGGAGCCGATAACTTTTCGGCTCCGAGTGTAGGTATAGATGTATCGGCTCCAGCCGGAGCCAATACAGGCAAGGAAATTATGGTGTCGGTGCCGGTCAGCGCCGACACCGAAGCCCAAGCCACATGGACATCGGAGCCAGTCTGAGCCGACACCAAAGTGACCGTCAAAGTATCGGCACCGATAGCCATCGGTGCCGAAGATTTTTCCAAGCTAAGATCGGCTCCAGCCGGAGCCGATCTCGACTCCAAAGGAGTCGGAGCCAAGGCCGAAGGCTTAGGAACAGAAACTGGGCCTTGGTAGTCTTAGAGGGCTTACCCGGAGCCGATTTTGCCGGGGAGCCCTCCGGTTTAAGAAGTCCTCTTAATATAAGTTTATTTCTCCTTTCCTGCAGGACTCTCTGGCTAAAAGAGTGACAAATTGCACAGGAGTCCTGCAGGTGGAGAGGTCCCAGGCAGTATATACAAGAAGTGTGACCGTCTGTCAGAGACATCTTCTGACAGCACGAGTCACACTTCTTGAAGCCTGAGACCCTCTGTTCTTTGGACATAGTGCTTTTCCAAACACAAAACACACACACAGTCCCGAATCAGAACAATTAAAGTTAAGGTATAATAACTAAATTCACACACACACACCCTAACAGAGGGGGGGATGGGAGGGAATGAAGGCCTGACTAAAAAAGTAAACTAGGGAAAGTAAACTTAGTCAGAAAAACCCTTACAAGTATCTTAACAATAATAGAAAACTATTGAAAGAGAGAAATTTTAGGAATGGGGTGACTAAATGTATAATAAACACTTACCAGGAGCTGGCAAAAGGATTACCTCATCAGCGAAGCGGCAAACGAGATCTGGGTATATACCACCTTGCATCATGGGATATGGGGCTGCCTCGAGCTGGTAAAAGTGACTCTCGAGCTTAGCAAGTGCCGAGTCGGAGCCAAGGATCGGCTCCGAACCCATCCAGCAAGAATGAAGGCGAGATTGACAACTTAACATCCAACATTTACACACCTTGTCCTTAGTCATCCCTCATACAGTACACTGACAACTCCACAATCATCTCTGCTGCTGACAACTCGTCTAACCTGCTCACCCTGACGCAAAAATCTTTTAACCTCACTGAAAAATGGCTTGCTAACAACCAACTCATGTTGAACCCCAAAAAGACAAAACTTCTACTCTTCCTCCCTAAATCCCTCTCCCACCTCAAATCCATATTTACCATTTCTCCCGTTAACAACACTATTATCATGGCAGAAACCCAAACTAAGCTTCTTGGTGCAGTCATAGATGACCAACTTAAATTTGATCTTCATGTGCTACACTATCAGGAAAACCCACCAAAAGCTCAGCCTACTGTATAGAAACAAAAGGTTACTCACAACAGACTCCAGAATCTCGCTTACCCATGCATACCTCCTCCCTAACCTCTTCTACAACTTGCAAATCTTAAACTTGAAACTACCTACAACAAAGTTGCTAGATTTCCTGCCAATCTGCCTTCTAAATCTCACCACTGTCACACTCTTAGGACACTCAGCTGGCTTGAGTTTCCCCACCAACTTCTGTTTACTTAACTACTCACCATCCATTCTATCCTGCACAAGCCATTATCCTATCCAGACATCCCCTCACTATTCTCTCTCTACACGCCCCCCAAAACCCTCAGAAGCTCAGACCAATGTCTCTTACAAATACACAAATCCAGTAAATCCATTGACTATAACCTCTGCAGCTATTATCCTGCCCTGGAACAAGCTTCCCATGACCCTCAGAAATAATACCCAAGTCCAAGAATTTAAGAAAGCTCTCAAAAACTACTAAACAGCACCCGGACTCGTCACTGTAATCACCCCACTTGAACCCCATCCTTTCTATCCCCATACTATGCACCTTTCCTCTCTTTCCTCCACTATCTTACAGAAAGTAACTTCTTCATATGATATGACATGACAATCTCTGACTACTGTCCATGCTCCTTCACTTCTTAGACCTAGAAACCTGCTACCCATATCCTGTTGCAATATGGCTGTTAATATAAATAATTCCACCTCCTGTAATGAAAAAAACAACTGCTTTTTGTACGTATTGTGGACCACTGATTACAATCTAAATGTGTTACTTTTTTTTTTTTTTACTACATTGTATTAATGTAATTTAGCTGTTTTTTTCTATTGTGTACTGTAATGGTTGTTACTTAATTATTTTATTTGTGCTAATTTACTTAGCTGTACTGTGAAGCTTTTCTCTCCAGGCCTCCGCTGAAAAAGGGCAATAGCTCAGTAGGACTATCCCAGTCAGCAAATGTAAAATAAATAAATAACATTTTAATTACATGTGTAAGTGTGCTATTTGTCAGTAATGATGCAGAACATACTGTCCTTCAGTGTTAACAATGTAATTACGGGTGTAGATCACTTTTCTGGAAGGTGGAAAAGATCTTCCTGCAGGATGTGACAAGGGAGGCTTATTGGTGGCTTCTGGTGCTGCTTCTTCAGTGTAGCATTCAGTGTAGTATGTTACTCACCAGGGAGTGGCAGTGGGGGATGCACTTAGGTTAACTAGATGGGAGGTGCACAGACTGGTGTAGACGCTGGAGGACCAGCAGCTTGATACCTGGATTGGCACCCTAAATCGAATCCTCATGTGACTGATAGAGCTGACAAGCTGCACAGCCCTGACTACCAGTGTCTGGTCTCAGCCATAAGGGTAGTCACAGAGGTGACTGACTTCTGGTTGGTTTCTCTGATGTTGCAGCTTGCCAGGCATATGTCACTCCACCCTATCCCTAATCATGGCATCTCCCTTCCTTGTTTTATCATTCATCCTCCCCAATTTTCCAATGCTCCCCATTACCAGAGAACTACACCCAGTCTGCCTGTATATCTCCTTTGTGGCTCCACATTTTGCATAAGATCCTCTGCTGTCAGTGTGTTATGTTTCTGTCTCTACCCCCGCTACCTTCCCTATACTATTCTTCCACCCACATTATACTCTTGCTTCCCTATCCCTCTACCATTCTTCTCTAAATATAAAAAGGGCACCTGTCCTCCCAAAAAGTTAGCCTCCTTCCTCAACATATACTGTTTCCCCTTCTCATTGCCCTTCTGTGAGTTTGTCTGCTTGTTCCTCCCTCGTTCTGTCATATCACTCCATTTACTTCCCATTTTACTATAAACATAGTAAGCCCTTTGCTGTGTAGCCCTTGTAAGGGCTCTCAGCTGTGCCCATGTTGTCCAAAAGTGGTGTTTAATTGCAAATACATTGCCTGCTAATGGGACCAGGTCATGTGATGACTTCCAAATTCATGAATGAAGAGATTACCTATGCAGCACTAGCTGCAGCAGGACTCTACTATGTTGTCAATTAGGCAAGCTTAATCCCTATCAAGTCACAACAAGGAGTTTTAATTGCGCTATTTATAGCAGCACAACCACAACCCGCGGTGGTGGTGCTGCGGTAGCATTGTCGCCTCACAGTAAGATGCGGTCCGGTTCAATTCTCAGCTAGAGCGTCTTCTGCATGGAGACATGCGTCAATGGGCGTACCTTCGTTGAAGGTTGTGCATTAGGCCTGGCAAGCTGGTACGTAAAAATCAACTGCCAATCATTAGCGGACCGGTGTTCCGCTGTGGCGACCCCTAACCGGGAAGAGCCGAAAGACACAAACAAACATAGCAGCACAACCACGTTACTTTTTATTTCTTTCTGAATCCAAGACAGCTATTAATTTCTCTTATTCAGTTTTTACTCTGCCAAATGGCCCAGGTAGTGGCTGAAAATGGTCTTATACTAGCCAACCCATCCAGTTAGCAAACATTACATAGTTTAGTCTGTTATAGTTCTGTATAAATGTACATGTTTGCTGTTGGGCTGTGGTTGATATTGGGCCAGTTTTATCAGTCTATCAGCCCAGTAAACTAACAAAAATCATAAAACATTTGCTGTTTCCCTTTGTTGCTTATTATTAAACCCTGCTTACTATTTAACTACTCTGGTAAGCAATAAATAAAGTAATGTTAACAATCTACCTTGGTTTTTGGAAAACACCTTAAGAGTAGGAATGTCACTGTAATAATTTCAGACAAAATGTAGCAATTTTAATAGCACTGTGGCTCTTGGGATCATGAGTGTTGCCACGTGGACTTCTATTAAGTAAGTGCACTCACCACCACCACCAGCCTGCACTTAAAAAGTGAAAGTAGCTAATCTAAACTAACTTCAATCAAGTTTTTTTTTTAAATCCTAGGTTACGATCTTCCAAAATGCATATTTTATACTCAAGTGGCTTTCTTTTTTCTCCACAGATGGAGAAGGGGTGGTAGTAGTTTGAATTCAAGCAACTTAACTAATTCACGTGTCTTATTTTTGCACATTAGCTAATTTAATATACACTAGGCAATCTTTCAATAAACTGTGCAATACTTAATCAATAGTAAGTGTGTTATAGGGCTGTAGATATTTGCTGTTCCAAGCTGTTTTATGTTCATGGGAGGCACTGTGCCATGAAGTACAGTCCCATCTCCTGTGCTTTTTCCCAAAGTAGCATGGCACAAAGGCTAGAAATTTGTACTCCTATTTGTTGACATACCATGACACTGTGTGTTGTCCTCACCAACACAGTGCCTGGTGACTACTTTTGTTTGAATGCCAAAAGGCCTTTGTGTATAGCCATCGTTTCTTTCAGGTTATGTTTCTTTAAAAATGCCCTGTCCCACCTTCCTTGCACCATTCATTTTCCTTAAACTGGTGCCCCAGCAAGGTTGAGAAGTCCACAGTTATTACTTGGGGTCGTGCCAGAACAGTTAAAGGAATGCACAGTGTGTGCTGGTAGTTTACCATAACTGCAGATGCTTTGAGTAGATCAATGTTGAACAGTCTTGGAACAGTACTGCAACACTGATCTACTCAAACATCTACAGTTACGGTGAGTTACCACCAACCCAATTGTACTATGTTCTTCGCAGTCAATATTGTAGTGCAGTATTAAGTCGAGGGACTTCCTGCCATACAGAAGCCTATGGCCAGCACGGGTCATCAGTTGGTACTATCCTCAGGTCTTTCTTGCCAGAGGGATTGAAGTCCAGATGTTCCACAGGTGGAGCACATCCTGCCACACCATCCATACTGACCGTAGCTAGGAAAAGATGGAGGGAGGTGGACAGAGTTGACTGGCAGGGTAATCCCCATACCCCAGGATGGAGGAAAAGGGTATTGTAACAGTGATCTACTCAAACATCAACAATTATGGTAAATTACTGGGGACTTCCAACATA
Source organism: Protopterus annectens (assembly GCF_019279795.1). Classification (NCBI taxonomy): domain Eukaryota; kingdom Metazoa; phylum Chordata; order Ceratodontiformes; family Protopteridae; genus Protopterus; species Protopterus annectens. The sequence continues at coordinate 824,183,652 of NC_056739.1, forward strand.
GTTGCACATTGATCAACAGCTTCACTCCAGCTCTCCCATTGTGAAAACAGAACCTCAGAAACTGCATCCAGAGATACTATCAATTTGAATAAAATTCAGTTACAAGCTTTAAACATATATTCAGATGAGCTGATAAAATGCCATCTATGGAAGCCCTTGGCCAAAAGGCTGAATAAACTGCCACAGACCTCATGGAATGAGCTCGAAGAGGCTTAGAGCAGGGATAATGACCTATCACTGTAGATAAAGGAGATTCAATCAGTTAATTATTTGGACAGCGTAACTTTGGAAACTGGCTTGCTCAATTTGTTAGGAGAGAATTTATGTTTGTTGAATATAAATTAAGATATGTGGTTAATGGTGTTAGTACTATTCTTAGAGATGCATATCATCTTTTGAATGATTTATTTGAGTTTAATTCTAGGCATGATTTTTCAAATTATGCTTTGGTCACAATACACGTGAATACACTTTTTACAGTGATACCAAATATAGAAGGTGTAGAGGCAGTGAGACTTTCTACATTAACATAATGATTATTCTCATGATACAATTTGTTTTGATCTGGGCACTTTTGGATCTTATTCTTGAGAATAATGCTTTTATGTTTGATGATTGTATTTATTTACAGAAGGTTGGAGTGGCTATGGGCACTTCTTGTGTCAGTAGCTACGCCAACCTTGTAATGGCTAACTGGGAGGATGAATTTGTGTTTGCTTCTCATGGGTATTTATCACAATTAATTTTTTTTTTTGAGATTTGTGGACATATTTTTTCATGGGATGGAACCACTTCTGAATTAAATTCCTTTGTGACTTATCTTGAGTCTACTACTAGTTTTTTGAGGTTTACAAGTAATGTTCAATTGGAGAGTATAGATTTTTTAGATGTCCACCTATATGAGTGGGACAGGATTATTACAAACCTCGATGTATAGGAAATCATGTAGAAATAATACGTTGCTTCATCTTACTAGCATGCATCTGTCAGGTTTTTAGGAATATAGCTAGGAATCAAGCCTTTAGGGCTTCTAGGTTGCATACTAGTAACAATGTTTTAAAGGTTGCCTTAGGTATGTTGAAACATGAGTTGCAAGCATGAGGATATTCTGTTAAATATGGTGGATAGAGCAGTTAGAGAGGTGAATGAGGCTAGATCTGATTCAATTAGACCATATTTTTCTAGTAGAAAGAATACACATGTTAAGAGAACTTCTGATAGGGGTCAGGTTATGCCAGTTATTACCTTTACTAGTGATGTTGGGATTATATGTGATGTAATACATAGGAATTGGCCTATACTCACTTTGGATAGTTCTATTTCTGATATTGTAGGTGCTGAGCCATGTTTCTATTTTAAGAATGGAATGTCTCTTAAGAGGCAACTTCGTTATGGAAGAAGGAGTAATACCAGTCCCTTATCAAGTAGATTAGGTACTTATATTTGTAGGAACTGTGCAGCTTGTCCTTATATTTCAGATGTTAAAGTGTTTGCGGATCCGTCTAATGGTTTTGTGTTTAATCCTAAATTTTATGCAGATTGTACTAATAGGCATCTTGTACAAAATGGACTAGTTTTTATATAGGTAAAACTATTAGGACTCTAAAGGAGCAAATATTGGAACATGTTTGGTATAGAAGAAATAAAGATGCTAATAGTCCATTGTTTAGGCATATAAGTTTTTAATGACCATTCTTTTAATTTTTTAGTGTTACATATATTGATGTGATTAGAAGGGGTGGTGCTTTGAATAATTTTATTAAGAAGGCTGAAAGTAAGTGGATTATAAAGTTGCAGGCACATAGAAGTCCAGGACATAATGCCTATGTGCCTTTAAAACCCTTGCTTACGGAACGCAAGTTGTTTCATTGATTGTTTTATTGATTGTTTTTAATATATAAAGTGTGTGTGTAGTACTGAAGTTTGTCAGATGAACTGCCGAGTTATTGGCATGAAAGCGCTAACTTTTTAATAAATTCCTGCGTTTACCTGAAGCTTTGGTGGTCCTAGACTGTTCCTTGTTGTTCTACATTGTTTTGCACCACTGGGACCTTAACTGCCTTGGTATCATTTTATATTTTTTAGTTCTATACTCTAGAATGTATCCAAATGAGACATCTTGAGGTGAAGATCTGGAGAACGCCTCCCCGTCACTGAAATCAGTGCCGTCCGTGAAATATTCCTGAGGGGAATCTAGCTATCTCCTTTTACACGTTCTCTTCCAAGTGCCCTCCTCAGCAAAGTGGTTTGGAGAAGTATCTGAAGAGATGAGGAAGTCCTGAGGGACTAACTGGAGACTTGATAGGGCTGGGTGTCCCAGTGAAATGTACAATGAGGCTCAGAGCAAAGAACCAAAAGAGGTAAAGTTGTCTAATCCAAGAGAGGGGTAGGGATGTCCGTTCTCTAGTTAATGAGAAGGCCCTCTTCACAATCTCAAAGGCAGAGCACCTGAGGGAACACTGATATTTCCCAAACTGTCAGCTCCTGCTACCCTATAAGCACTCCACCCAAGGAAGAAATTGGACCTGAGCTATCCAGCACCGAAGCGGCACAGCTTCGATAGCGTTGGAGTCAACCCTAGCCCCCTGGATCTGGCACCAAAACTTTGTCTATAAGAGTCCTCCTACTCCAAAAGGCTTGGAGACAGGCAATTCAGGGAAGTTACTAGAGCTAAAGAACAAACTGTCTTCAGATACAAGGAGGACACCCCTCCAGGGGTCTTGGATTTGAGGGCTCTGAAACAGTGTCTTTGGATATGACACCCCCAGGGGTCTCGGATTTGAGGGCTCTAAAACAGTGGGTTGGACGTGAAAAGGAGAGCCCAAACAGGATGTAGACAAAGAACAGTTCATGGATCTGATGGGAGTCAGAGCCAGGAGTACCACCATCTGGATCTGAGCTCTAAGAAATTTTCAGATTATCCTATCCATATCAGCATTGGATAAAATCCTGGAAGACCTGAGAGAAGAGGTGGAGGACAGAGGTCTTGATGGTCAACTGGAGGAATCCCTCCAAAAAGGGTTAAATGAAACAAGAAGCAACATGATCTGGTAAGGGAAAAGGTGATCAGATCTAAGGTGATTTTGAAGTAGTCTGATCAGAGGTGGTTGGATCCAATTTTTTTTAAATATTTTAGCAGGAGGCTCCGAAGATGTGTGATCCAGTGACTTCTTATGAGATTCTTTATCTTTGGGAGCCAAGTCTGGCTTCTCCTTGTCAGATTTCTTTGAGGAGGATTGAGGCCCAGCTGAAGTGGGAGAAGGCCCTTCCAATACCAACTTGTTCCTCCTGTCAGTGAGAGTCTTGGAGTTGAATTCAGAGCAAACAGAGCAATCTGCATCTAAATGTGCAACTCCTAAACAATATACACATTCCCTCTGGACATCCGAGTTTGGTATTTTATGCCCACAGGTGATGTACTTTTTAAAGCCGGTAGGTTTGTTGGCCATACTGGCCTAACTAAGCAAAGGCACAAAATAATCTACAAAAAATACTTTTTTTTTAATGAACGGGGAAGGAAAGAGAACTACCATCAACCATAGTGCAAGTACCACCCTAAAAAATAGAGAAGAAAGGTGTTAAATAGAATTTTTTAAACAGCAACGTAGCAGCAATGGTACTATGGAGAAGTACCGAGAAATCTGTAACAACCGTACAGATAAAGGGGAGAGAATGGAATTAAAGTACATAGTAGAAAGAGAATTAACGTCTGAAGCTGAATGGCAGCAAACAAGATCCGTTAGGTTGGTGGGGCATTATGGATAAAGAAAAGAGCTCTGGAATTTGGAACCAAGAATCTGGTAGAAGTGGCCAAGTTGGATCAGAGACCCATTAGTTGAGGAATGAATGAAAATTAAATAATCAGATCTGCAAAAATCAGAGGTTGAGATGAAGAAAAGGCTAGCTGAGTATGAGACTGCTCAAGAAGAGATGTTTTAAAAAATGACAAAATTCCTCTCCTTTTTAACAGGTAGGTGGGGAAGCGCCAGTGTCTCATCTTTATTTCATTACCGTGCATTTTTATCTTAGTAATTATTGCTGCATGATGTGAAATAGTTATTGGATGTATATCAAAGTTTTCAATTAAATGGACATAGTCCTGTGAAATATAATTTCTATCAAGTCTAGCCCAGTTACTGTACCTTGGGGAGTAATTATGTAAATTCTCTCAAGTTCCTGCTACTGAATTTTTCATACCAAATATCTTCATGAATTTCTTCAGAAATATTCAATCTTCTGTTGTATTTTTCCTTCTAGCCCCCCAGAATACATCCTTGGTATTGCAAATCAAATTCCAGTCACCACTTATAAGTGGCATTCCCAGCTAAAAGCTGATTATTTCTCCCATTTTTAACCTCCAAAATAGCAGTTTCAGGTAAAATATAAATATCTGATAGTGTAATCCTCATCTCTTGCCGGTAGCCCCTTACTGCTATAAATCTGCCATTATCTTTTTTTTCCTCTCCAGTCACTACTGGAGCTCCTGTAGCAATTAGCATAAGTACTCCTCTTTTCCTTTGACCCTGATAAATCTGTATAATATGCATCCTGAATCATTTCTTTATCAAATTCACATGCTCAGTTCTTTCCAGATGTCTACTATAGCATTGCAATTTACATTCTTCATTTCATAATATAATTACATAGTATTTCATTTTTCACTACATCTGTGAGACCATTAACATTTAAGATAGCATGGAAATAGTTACCATTATGGTAAGGCGTCATTATTCCTACCTATTATATAATGCAACCTTTTTAAATGTTTAATTCCAGCTTTTTTATTACATGCACCCATTAATGTTTAGGAGGTTAATCCTTTATACAGTTTTTCATATCAACAGCATTGGAAGCCATATGACATTTTTTACAATATTTTTTGTTTAAAAAAACCCTCAAACACCCCCCGTGATTAATTTAATACAAACACAAGTAACCACGCACATCTTCAAATAATGAAGTTTAACCCTCCTAAAAGGAACATTTATGCCAAACTGCTGATAACACGGCCCTAGTTAACCTGAAATTAAGGTAATCAATACTAAATTGTATGTTATTGCCTGTGCGTCTACTTCCAGTAATTGGTGTCTGTTCTTTCTTTTTTTTATCTTTATTCCCCCTCCTCGGATGTGAAAACTACTTGCATACTTTCAGAAATAATTTTTAGCCATGAAGAAATAAGTATTCTGCCTTTTTATTGCTCTGTTATCAGCTTGATCTCTGGAAAAGTAAGAGAAAAAAGATGAAATAAGTCCGCTGTCGCAGCCTGAAAGACAAGCTGAAACATTTGTTGCTAAAGGAAAACTTCATTATATTTGGTGTTCTCATATTTACTTGTTTCCACTTAACATTTGCTATTAGATTAAGCCAAGGGTCTTAATCCAGTCAGTCACTAATGCAAAAGTAAGAGGAAACATATCAGTTCAACATATATTATGATCTATGTACTTTTACACCCACCTCAACAAATCAAGAATATAGCCTATTAAAGGAAAACTCTACCCTAGAACTACAAAAAAAAAATCTGTTTTTTTTACTCTATCTTAAGGAAGTAATTGTGAATTCCCATGCCATTGACATACAATGGGATTTGTGAGAGTCACTGTTATCTTCTTTACCTTTTGTAAAAGGACTGCTGCTTTTCTGCCTCTAATCACCCTCATTTATGTTTGGCTCAGACCTTGTTTTACACTATACTTATAAGTAATCAGAGGAGGTTACTAGGCTAATAGTGCTGGGGCCCTTACAAGCCTAGCCAAAAGTTTATTCCCAAAAAAAACCTCAGTCAGCACCTGTCACCCCAGTCAATGAGGGACAAAGGTAGAACCCAGTGACAAATTTGTGGTTTCCCAGCCACTCATCAAGGCTGCGCTTGAAGAGGGTCAGCGAGGTACTCTGACATGTATGGGAAGTCTATTCCAGAGATGAGGCAGCCTCTGGGAGACAAACCTGTCTCTTCAGCAGTTTTTGTTGATGCTACATATCAGATTTAGGCCTATCGAGTGGGTAATGCGCGAGAAGTTAGACTTACAGATATGGAGCATCTCTAGTAGGGCAGGGTCCGATATTACTTTGTAGGCAAGACACAGATCACCTCTGAGCAATCTGTATGATACCTAGTACAGTGATAGTGATTTCAGCCTGTCCACATAGGACAGGTGTTAGAGGCCATGGATTCTCTTTGTGAGGTATTTCTGTGACATTTCCAGTTGGTGCAAGTGCTTGGAGAGGTACATACCAAATGGGGTGTTATACTCAATTATAGGCCTAATGAGGGAGGAGTACAGAGAGGTAATAACCTCATTTTTTCTGGATGCAATCCCTTTACTTATGAACCAAGCAAAATTATTTTCTGACCATTGCTGCCACATGATGGTCGAATGTGAGAGTGTCAACCTGAGTATCCAGGTCTCTCACCTCAGGTTGTGTGCTTAGGGGTTGTCATTGATGTGGTAATCAGCAGGGGCCGTGTTTTTGCCGAATGGTATGATAACATATTTTTTTTGTTTAACTTAAGGTCATGACTGGGTTTCTTCTTCTTTTGCAGTTCAAGAGGAATTGACAGTCCCCTCCCCCACACTACTGCAGAGGTGTTAAAACTGTCACTGAACTGAGATACCCTTGCAGAATCAATTCCTCTTGGACTGCAAAAGAAAACCCTGAACAAAACCCTGCAATTTAGTTACTTTTCTGGCTGTAGCTGGATAACTTCTAAGTATAGTGTAAAACAAAGTCTGAGCCAAACAATAATGAGAGTGATTAGAGATGGAAAAGAAGCAGTCCTTTTACAGAAGGTAAAGAAGATAACAGTGACTCTCACAAATCCCATTATATGTCAATGGCATGGGAATTCACAATTACTTGTCTGGCATGAGTCATATAAAGCATTATGGGAGAACAAGATCACATTGATACATCAAGCCCCATTGGTAGCTATGTTGTGGAAAACAGGCTAACATTACAAATAAAGCAGAGTGATTTTGAGGTGTTAAAATAGGTCAAATCCCAAAGGATAAAGTTAGGGGGAAGGAGGGGGAATGGTTGAAGACAAATGAAGTATAACTACTCAGATGGAATGTTATGGTGAGTACATAACTTCTTTATCTGAAGTAGTTTACTTCATTTGATCTTCAGCCTGTGGGACAGAGTCCCTAGCTACCTACCTCTTGGGAGGCCCTCATGGAAGGATATTCTGGAGCCCCACAGAGCCAAAGGATGCTCTACTCCTAGAGACCAAATTCATTTTATAATGAGAAATAAAGGTATGAGATGAGGCCCAAGTAATAGCTGAACAAATATCACCCAAAGAGACCTTAGACCAGAAGGCCGTTGACATAGCCATAGATCAGGTCGAATGAGCCTTCACTTTTCCTGGAAGAGACAAACCTTTATCTGAATAAACCCGGCCAATGCATTGAGAAATCCAGCGAGCAATGGACACTTTTGAGACAGGTTTATTAAAGAAGGGCTTGGCACAGAACACAAAAAGATGATCAGACTTGCGGAAAGGTTTAGTCCTGTGCAGATAAAACCTCAACTGCCTATGTACATCCAGTAAATGTAATTTGTAGTCCCCTGTGTTTTGGTAGTTAGGAAAAAAATGCAGGTAAATTAATAATCTGATTTAAATTGACTTCTGAAGCTACCTTGGGAAGGAAGGAGGGTTAGTGCATAGCGACACTCATCTTTGTGAAAGATCATGTAAGGGGTTTTGATAGAAAGAGCTTGAAGCTCCAACACCCTTCTAGCAGATGTGATTGCAACCAAGAAGGCAGTTTTCCAGGTCAAAAATTGCAGATCCACAGATGCCGCAGGCTCAAAGGGAGGAGAAACCAAAGCTTGCAATAACAAAGTAAGGTCCCACGGAAGGATGGGTTCTTTAACCGGTCTGAGAAGAAAGGCACCTTTGAGGAAGGTTTTACAAAGTTTAGCAGAAACCAATGAAGACATGTCTACCCCCACATGAAAATTAGAAATAGCAACTAGCTGAACTTTCACCGTAGAGGAACTAGCACCCTGATGAAAAATGGTAGCTAGGAAATCTAAGGCCACTGAAAGTGGTGCAGTGAAGGGGTCTAAAGACCTCTTCCATGGCCCAAATAGAAAAACGTTTCCATTTACTACAGTAAAATTTCCTGGTGGACGATTTATGAGCCGCCACCAGAATGGATTTAATGGCAGAAGATAGACAGAGTCCTAAGAATCATGGGAACCGGAGCAGCCAAGAAGTGAGCTTCAGCCTGTCCAGATCTGGGTGAGGAATCCCTGAGGGATGTGAGAGCAGATCCAGAACCAGATCCAAGATCCATGGTGGAACAACTAGGTGAGACCCAAGTAAGGGAAACCAAACCTGACAAGGCCAGAATGGGGCTATGAGGATCACAGTGCTCCCCAGCCTTCGGGCTTTCTGTAGAAACTTCGACATGAAGGGAAGAGGAGGATAAGCATAAAGAAGCCCGGGAGGCCAAGCATGAATCAGAACTTCTCTGGGGATTTCACCGGAGGGGGGGGGTTCAGAGCAAAAAACTCACTGCATTTCGCGTTGGAAGGAGACGCGGAGAGATCACAGCAAGGACGACTCCACTTTAGGAAGTTCTGCTCCACTACTGAAGACTTCAGAGACCACTCATAAGGCATCAGGATAGATTTGCTGCGCCTGTCCACTAAAATGTTGGACTGTCCCGGGATGTGCATTGCTACCAGAAAATGGCCGGTGAAGATCGCCCATTCCCACACTCTCATGGCCTCTCGACATAAGGGATAAGATTGGGTTCCCTCCTATTTGTTGATATACCAGACCACTGACATGTTGTCCATCTGAATTGCAATTGTTCCCACAGGAAGATGAGCATGGAGGTCCTGCAATGCAAGAAGAACCACTGTCATCTCTAGAACATTGATATGCAGATAGGTCTCAGAAGGGGACCACGTGTCTTTGACTGTCCTTCCCAAGAAATGCCCACCCCCCAAGTAGGGAGGCATCCATGGTCACCGTGGTGTGGGGTAAAGGAGGTTGAAAGGGATGGCCCTTAAGTAGATCTGGGACTGAATCCACCACCAAAGGGAGTCCCTGCAGACCTTTGAAATTCTCACTGGGAAGGATAAGGGAAAGTCTAACAGTGACCACTGTACTGCCAGAGTCCACTGCAGTACTCTCATATGAAGGTGTGCCATGGGGAGAAGATTTATCGTCACCGTCATAGAACCTAAAGCTCTTAGCACCGCTTTGGCTGTTGGTAACTGGTTCTAAAGGATGTGTAAGACATGTAGCCTCAAGCTGTGTAACTTGTCTGAAGTTAGAAACACCTGTGATTGTATTGTGGCCAGCCGTTCCCCAATGAAATCTAGAACTTAGACCAGTTGGAGGGCAGACTTGTTCATGTTGATCGTGATGCCCAACTTGTTGGCTAACTGAAGGAAGGAGTCCCTGGCCTGACATAGTAGATGCTCTGAGCGGGTGGTAAGGAGCCAATCATCTATGTACGGAAAGACCTGAATGGCCTGAAGCCTCAGGTGAGCCGCTACCACTGCCATTACCTTGGTAAACACCCAGGGGGGGCTGTGGTGAGACCGAAGGGGAGGGCTCAAAATTGGTAATGATTGGCTCCCAGCCAGAAGTGAAGGAACCTCCGGGAGTGCCTGTGCATCTTGATGTGATAGGACGCATCCTGGAGGTCAATCGAGCACATCCAGTCTCTGTCCTGTAGATAAGGCAGGTCAGATTGAATCATGACCATCCGGAATTTTGTCTTGGTTACTGACAGGTTCAACTGGGACAGATCCAACATTGGTCTGAGGTCCCCCATCTTTTTTGGCACTAAAAAGAACCTGGAATAAACCCCGGATCCAGACTGGTCTTGGGGACCAGTTGGATGACTCGTTTTCTCAGTAGTGATTCTACCTGTACTACTGCTTCCTCCCGCTGCATGGGTGGAACATCCAGGAGGGTTTTGTTGGAAGGGGTGGATCCTGGAAGGGACCAAAATATCCTCCTGATATGACTCGCAACACCCACTGATCTGTAGTGATGGACTCCTATGCTAGTGGGTGAAGCGACAAATGACCCCTGACTGCCTCCAGACAGCCGGGCAACCCTTCAGGGTTGCTGCCTGGGTTTATCTGAGAAAGGTTCTCAAGACCCGAAATTCCTAGGACCCCTCCCCTGCCTCTAGGGTGGCGTATGTCATATCCCCCTCTGTCTCTGTGGGACGGTGAGTCCTGAGTGTCCCAGGAAAACACCAGAGACTTGCAGAACTACATCTTCTTCTGGCCTTGCTGGTTCCTGGAAAAGGACCTTTGAGGTGGAGAGAAGTGGACCCTGACGGCAGACAGTGGCTACCTGTCCTTCTCACTCTGGAGTAAAGTTTCTCTGACTGTCTTCCCAAAGAGGGAAGAACCATCAAAAGGAGCGTTGGTGAAAGACACCTTGAAAGGCTCAGAGAACTGACATAAGTGGAGCCAGGCGTGATGCCTGATGGCAACGCCTGACCCTGCTGCCCGTGCAGCTCCCTCTGTGGCATGGGAGAGCAAACACATGGATGTGTTGGCTATAGATTTTAGTGTGGCCCCATCAAGTTTCTTCTTCAGTTTTTCCCTTGAAAGTAGTCTAACTCTCAACCTAAGTACTTAAAAAGCAACCTACAGTCCAGCACTTGCTCAGACCTAATAGCAAGCACTAATATACCCCAACACTTGATTGCCCAGCAGGGCAAGGCTCATTATTCACCCCTCACCAACCAAGTGATAAGCAGCTCATCGTACTATTCAGGCATGACCAAAGGGCAATTTCAGGTATACTCTCCTGTCCAGCTGGTGAACCTGGGTATCCTGAGGTAATGTTACAACTGCCTCATGTACACAGACAACCTTCTCCTCCTATCACAAAACATTAACATATGCGAGAGATGCAATTATATAGCTAAATTGGAGACTAAGCTCTCTCCACCCAAGACTGGAACAGGTAGTCATGAGGAGAAGGATAACACTTGCACCACACCTCCAGCCTCACAAAGACATACTAAACCAGTACTGGCAAAAAATACACATAAATACACAAAATCACACTCAGAGGCTCTACATAAAAACCTGCAAAAGCATCACAGAACTCCAAAGCAGACACCTAAAAAACCTGCACCTCCCATCACAAACCAGACAACACATAAAACACAAAATCAGTGTGCCGCACAATCACAGCCCTGAAGGCGAAATAACATACCTAACACAATAGTAATAGGCGAGACTATAGTCAGGCACACTGACGTCCCACTCACTAGACTGGACAAGGAGAAGGTTACTGTTAGCTGCCTGCTGGGAGCCAGAATCCGCCACATAACACAAGCACTCAGGTCACTCCAAAACAAGTACAAATATGACTCTGTCATTGTTCATGTTGGTGTGAATGACCTGAGACGTACCTCCCTGGACTACATGAAGAGAGACATGGAAGAGCTCTCATCATTAGCCCAGGCGGGTATGACCCTGACCCTGAGTAGCATCCTGCCCTCACCAAGAAAGATACCGCAGTAGAAAGAAAAAAAATGATCAATTTCAACAATTGGCTAAGCTTCTGGTGTCATTCAAAAGGGATCCAGTGTCTGACAGCCTGGGACGATATGCTTGACAAGCCTCATTGCTTCGCAAGAGACGGCTTGCACCTGTCACCCCTAGGTGTTCGAATACTGGCCAAGGCTCTTGCTGCCCCCATAGTGCCTTTTTGTTAAGCAAGGCTCAAAAGTCAAACCCACCTCCGTAAACAGCACAAAAAAAAATGAGGGTTATGCTACTCAACACCAGGAGTTTAAAATCTCAAAATGCACGCACTCAAAGTACTCTCAGTATGGAGAATGTCGACATCTGTGCAGTAACTGAAACCTGGTTCAAGGCTCCACAGAGCACCCCAGCACTACTGGGCTACAACTCATACCACACATTTTAGCCACAGAACATGGAACGAAACACAAAAGGAGGGGGTGTATCCATATTCATCAAGGATACCTACACCTCCAGGTTAGTGGCGCAGCATACCACCTCTGAGATCATCCATGTGCAACTAACATCAGGCAAATCTGCAATGCAAATTGTGGCCTGCTACAGATCACCCTCCATGACCCAGGACCACCACTCCTCCTTTCTGGAGAAACTGGAAAACATGAAGATCCTACCGAACACCCTGATATTGGGTGATTTCAATTACCCTACCGTTAACTGGGAAAACTACTCAAGTACAAACTCCCAGGTCCTGCGCTTCCTGGGATTTATCAACTCAAATGCCCTGGATCAGCTGGTAAACTCCCCTACCAGAGGTGAAAACGTATTGGACCTGGTCATCACTAACATGGGCAACAGGTGTTGCACATCGGAGGTCAACCCATCACTGGTTAGATCAGACCATAAACTAATCACTCTGGATGTCCACATCACACAACCACCTCCAACCAATGAAACCACAGTGAAAAACTTTTCTATAGCAAACTTCACCTTACTTAAGACAAAGGTGGTAAGTTTCACAGCCCCCATGATAAAGGATAACAGCATCCAAGATGCAAGAACCTTCACAAATGCACTCTATGAGCACCTACAAGGATGCATGGATCATGCCATCCCTAGCAAAACCAAGACTCACTCCGCTAAGAGAAGGAAATAAGTCTGATGGACCCCTGCCATAAACAGGCTATACAATAGGAGGAGGAAACTAGTTCAGAAAAAAAAATCCCAAGAAGGAAAGACATCCCTGATCAGTATCAGTAAGAAACTAAGGTCCTCATAAAATCCTCCAAGGCTAACTTCGAAAGAAAAATAGCCAAGGATTCGAAAGATAACCACAAAGCCTTCTTTAGCTATGTCAAGAATCTAAGTGGCAACTTGCAGATATGCTCTGAGCTAGTGCAAAATAGCACAAAATACACTGAACCCACTGATATTGCCAACATCTTGGCAGATAGATTCAGTAGAAACTTCACCCCCCCCTCTCATCCCCAAAAGGGCCCACAACAATACCGGAAAAGTGTAGTGTCCCGGAAATCACAGACGCACAGGTGAAAATAGCCCTTTCAAAAGCCAAAAGCACAGCGTCAGTGGGGCCAGATGATGTCCCAGGCTGCGTCTTGCATGAACTACAGAACAAACTAACCCCCCACCTAAACACACTGTTCGACCTCAGCCTCTCCACAGGCTACATGTCCATAGAATGGTGCACAGCAATGGTTATTCCACTCCACAAAGGAGGGGCCACAACTGATCCTGGTAACTATTGCCCCATAAGCCTGACTAGTCTGGTCTGCAAGGCTATGGAGCGCATCATCATGGAACTCATTAACAAAGGCATTGAGAACCTCCAAACACTTGACCCGACCCAGTTCGGCTTTGTTAAGAGCAGATCATGCCTGGTTGACTTCTTTGAGACAGTCACCAAGGCCATAGATGAGGGGAAGGTAGTTCACACAGCCTACCTTGACCTCGCCAAGGCTTTTGACACCATTACCCACTCGGGAATTATAGAAAAACTCACCAGCCTGAACATAAACCCCTACGTCATGAGATGGGTTGCCAACTGGCTTACAGACAGAACTCACACTGTAAGAATAGCTGGCTCCAGGTCTGACTCTAAACCAGTCACAAGTGGTGTCCCACAAGGCTTGGTCCTGGGACCCCTACTGTTCAGCATATACTTCTCAGATGTACAGGCAAACACAGGAGGACTATGGCTAACCAAGTTCACAGATGACTGCAAACTGGGAGCCATAATTGATTCTCCAGCTGACACGGACATTCTCCAAAAGGGCTTTACAGAGATGGACACCTGGTATCAAAGTCATGGTCTCAAGCTAAATGCCAAAAAATGCATAGTCATCCAATTTGGGAAAAACAAAACATCCATGAATTACCACATAGGTGGCAGCCCCCTTAATACAGAAGAGGTAATAAGAGATCTGGGGACCCAGGTAGATAGTAATCTCTCCTCTGACAATCATATTGCCAAAGTAGTTAGGAAATCCTTCTATGTAGCCCATCTAATTACTAAAGGGTTCGCATCTAGAAATAGAGAGGTTATAGTGGCCCTCTACTCATCAGACCCATCATAGAATACAATCCCCCATTTTGGATGTACCTCACAAGACACTTCCAACAGCTGGAAAGACCACAAAAGTACCTCACCAAGATGATTACTGGCCTCAAACATATGTCCTATGCTGCCCGACTGGAAAAACTCCAGCTGTACTCAGTCGCATATTGCTTACTCAGAGGTGATCTCTGCCTGACTTACAAAGCCATGTCCAACTCAGAATTGATGGACATGCTCCACCTAAAGAAATCCAAGTCACTGCGAGCCACTCACTCAAGTAAGCTAAACCTCACCACAACAATAAATAGAACATGCTGGAGGGATAGATTCCTGTCACAGAGACTCCCCATGCTTTGGAACAAAATTCCTAACTACATTAGGCAGAGCCCCTCACTAACACTGAAACCTTGACGAGTGGATGGGTAACAGAAAATAAACCCCTGGGATCACTTCATTGGCTCTTCTTAACAGAAGCTCAGTTAATTAATCAATGGGGCGGCAAAAGCTGACACACTCTGGCTAGGCTTATAAATGCCCTCGGGCAGATAGCCTAGTACCTACATATGAACCTATGCATCGAACATCTTCTTGTCCTCTGCCATGGACCCTGGGGTCATCTCCGTGACTTCCTTGACTAGGTCTCTCTGGAATCGAATAACGTGTGCCATGTAGTTCAGCGCCCTCACTCAGAAGGTCGCTGAAGCATAGACTCGCTTCCCAAAGTGATCCAATGTCCTCAACTCTCAGTCAGGCAGATGGACCGTGGAACTCTCCTGGGCGAGTTTCTTCTTGGCGGCCGCAGCCATCAGCATAGCATCTACAGGTGACCCCTTGTGCCAGTGTAGTTTGTCAGTGGGAGGGCTCAAGTCCCTGTCTGGGCGCTTGGGTATCGACTCTATTGTGTCCGGCTTCTTCCATACCCTAGATGTAATCAAATCCAAGAGTGGATCGGCAGGGGGGGGGGCACCCAAGAGGTCGATGGGCCCAAGCCGAATGCCTCCAGAAACATGGACTCAGAGGTTGATTTTGAGGCAGACCTGCCCCCTCTTTGGCGTAGGATTTCCATGACGTCTCCAAAGGAGACATCCTCAGGGGGTGATCTTGGGGAACCTTCCCCTTCATCCAGGTCCATGTCTTCTGTGAGGGACTTTGGAGGTTAGTTCAAGTGCCTCCTTTTACACTTATGCTTGTGGGGGAGCTCCTCAGTAGGGGTCTCTGGGGAGGTCTCGCAAGTGGGTTGTTCCAAGGTCGGGACATCCTGGGGCATTATGGTTATGGGGTGTTCCTGAAGGCAAGATGGTCAGACCTGCACTCAAGACCAGGGGGGGGGTCTGGATGGACTCCAAATACGAAATAGTCAGAGGCCTCGATGCTGCGAGAACCCTCTCCACCACATCGAATGCAGAGGGAGAACTGACGGAAGTTGCTACCCCCTGATCTGACTGGGGAGTCAGAGCTGAGACTCCGAGAGGAATGCTTCTCTCTGACAAGCTCGGAGCAGAGAACACCCCCTCGGATCCAACCCTGAGGCTACGGCTCAGAGAGCTCAGATCCAATACACTCAGGGCATTGGCCAGCGTCGAGGTACATGGTACCATTGGCACCGACCCCTCGATTCCGACTGTCCTCGGATCCAATGGCTCCGAAACCATGGGTTGGATCGGAGAAGGAGCAATAGGTCTGAATACTGGTTGGAAGGCACCTGCTGTGGTGGGAGAAGGCCCTGGCAAGGAACCAGCAAGGCCCTGGCAAGACCCCCATCTGGATTTCAGTGCGAATAAATCCCACATCATCTTGTCCATCTCCGCTTCCGAAAGGCTCCAGGTGGAGTGGGAGAGGATGTTGCCGAAGTGGGCTGGGAGAGCCGGTGGGGAGAGAGCCTAGGGAGGGACCAGCTAACAAAAATCTTGGGCTCAGGGGAGAACCTTGGGGACCTGAGCCGAGGTGAAACAGGCCTGGAAACAGGCTTAGTCTTCAGCAGGCGGCCGGCCTCCAACAAGCGGTCAGGGGACTGCTTGCGAGGCCAGTCCTTCTTGACCTTATCCCCTTCCCGGGCCTCTTAGCGGGAGGGTGAGTCCCAGAGGCCAAGGAAGGGGAAGGTGAAGCAGCAGATGCTGCTTTCCTGGCAGGAGAGGGAAGAACGTCTGTCCCAGCAGTGGAGGGCAACAGGCCCTTGACAATAAGTTTGTTCCGCATGTCCTTAAGAGCTCTGGGGTTAAACCCAGTCCAAGTAGGAGAGGGAGTCTGGAGGTGAGCCACCCCCAAACAAGCCACACACTGTGCGCATCTCTTGAACCCATGCTTTCGGGTGTCCACCATGCCTTAGCCTGTTCAAGCAACACACACTCTACCACTAGAAAGAAAAGAGGGGAGGAAGATAGAAAAGCCTACCAGAAAACAGCTACAAATAACTCGTGAAGGTACAGAAAAGGTTAGAAACAAGAAGGACAGCTAGAAAGATATCAAAATTTAAAGTATTATGCTGTAAACTGCGATGGAGCTCAGACCACCCTGCTTCCTCTCAGGTGGCAAACGAGATATGAAGGGAGCTCAGACCACCCTGCTTCCTCTCAGGCGGCAAACGAGATATGGAGGGAGACAGGGGTATTATGGGTAAGTAGAGGAGCATGGAGCTTGGAACCGTAGCTGGAAAATATGGCCATGTCAGATCTGATATGGATCCAAGGAACCCAGATTGAAAATCAAATGAAGTAAACTATTTCAGACTATGCAATTTATCTTGTGAAAATTCTCATAGAAATACTGTTAAAGGAGAACTGATCCTAAATACTGAAAAAAATGTTTTTCGGCAACTTTTTCTGCATTTCTAATGCCTTTATAACAAATTAAATGGTTACTGTTATGTTCTGATTTGTTAATCCCCAAAATGATATGAAGGTGGCTAGCATGATTTTGTTTTACAGTCAAAGCCTTTGTCTTCCTGATATCATGTTGGAGGAACAGAAAGAAATCCTTATGATGAAGGGATCGTTTACTGTAGATTTCTCTCTCATCAGTTTACAACAGTACTGTGACTGCATATTTTCACTGTCCGCTTCACTCCATATTTTTAATTATTTTGCTTGCTTTGATTTTTATTAGTGGTCATTTCTGTTACAGCATTTTAAGAAACATTTGAATGACAGGCTTTCTAAATGAAGCAGAGTTAATTGTTCTTTTCAAAGTAACAACTGCAGCTCGGTGTTCAAGTGTGAGAAATTAAATGTCATTGTTTAAGAGAGATTGCTTTCTTAATGACTGTGTAGTTGGGATGAATGACCTAACCCAGTTACTCAGGTACTCTTATCAATCTTTGTGATGTAACAGATGAGACAAATGTACGAGAGAAAGGCAAACAATTAAGTGATGTTTTTTTCTATATGTAAAGTGGTTAGTGTTGGATTACAGGAAAGGAAAAAACTTTTTGGAAAAGAAAAAAAATGATAATTGTGTTAATTGTCTAACTTCTCGTGCATTACCCGCTCAATGAGCTTAAACCTAATATGCAACATTGACAAAACCTGCTGGAGAGACAGGTTTGTCTCCCAGAGGCTTCCCCATCTCTGGAATAGACTTCCCAAACATGTCAAACAGAGTACCTTGCTGATTCTCTTCAAGCGCAACCTTGATGAGTAGATGGGAAACCACAAATCTATCAGGGGTTCCACATTTTTCTGTCAATGACAGGGGCGACAGGTGCTGACTGAGGTTTCTTTTTTGGGGATAAACTCTTGGCTAGGCTTGTAAGCGCACCAGGGCCATTAGCCTAGTAACCTCCTATGATAACTTCAAAGTATAGTGTAAAACAAGGTTGAGCCAAACATAAATTAGGGTGATTAGAGACAAGAAAGAAGCAATCCTTTTACATAAGGTAAAGAAGATAACAGTGACTCACACATATCCCATTAATATGTCAATGGCATGTGAATTCAGTTACTTCCTTATGTCTACCATGAGTCATACAAAGCATTATGGGAAAGAAAAAGGGTTGAGGGAGAACAAGATCACATTGATACATCAAGCTCCATTGGTAGCTATGTTATAGAAAATAGGCTAGAATTACAAATAAAGCGCTTACAGTTACTTTGAGATGTTAAAATAGGTCAGGAAACAAATATAGAGTGAAAAAACAGACTTGTTTAGTTCTAGTGTGGAATTTTCCTTTAATAGGCTGCATTCTTGATTTGTTGAGATTTGTGTAAAAGTACGCAGATTATAATATATGTCAAACTGATATGTTTTCTCTTACTTTTGCAAAAATGACTGGATTAAGTCCCTTGGCTTAATCTAATAAATGTCAAGTGGAAGCAAATAAATATGAGAACATCAAATACAATGAAAAGTTTTCCTTTAGCAAAAAATGTTTCAGCTTGTCTTTCAGGCTGCAACAGAGGACTTAATCTTTTTTATCTTACTTTTCCATGAGAGCAAGCCGATAATAGAGCAATAAAAAG
Source organism: Protopterus annectens (assembly GCF_019279795.1). Lineage (NCBI taxonomy): Eukaryota > Metazoa > Chordata > Ceratodontiformes > Protopteridae > Protopterus > Protopterus annectens. Next base: position 824,202,168 of record NC_056739.1, read on the forward strand.
GCAGAATACTTGCTTCTTCATGGCTAGAAATTATTACTGAAAGTATGCAAGTAGTTTTCATATTTGGGGAGGGGGAATAAAGATTTAAAAAAAACACACACACCAACTACTGGAAGTAGAAGCACAGCCAGTAACATGCAACTTAGCATTGATAACCTTAATTTCAGGTTCCTTTTAGGAGGGTTAAACTTCATTATTTAAAGATGTGCATGGTTACTTGTGTTTGTATTAAGTTAATCATGGGGGTGTGTTTGCTTTCTTATTTGAGTTTAACAAAAAATTTTTGTAAAATGTCACATGATTTGCAATGCTGTCGATACAAAAAAACTGTATAAAGGATTAACCTCCTAAACATTAATGGGTGCATGTAATATAAAAGCTGGAATTAAACATTTAAAAAGGCTGCCATATATAATTGGTACGAATAATGACGTTTTACCATAAAAGCAACTATTTTCGTACTATCTTAGAATGTTAACTGTCTTACAGATATAATGAATCAAAAATTAAATGATATGTAATGATATTATGAAATGCAGAATGTAAATAGCAATGATACAGGAGACACATCTGGAAAGAACTGAGCATGTGAATTTAATAAAGAAAGGATTTGGGATACGTATTCTACAGAATTATCCGGGTCAAAGGTAGTGGCAGCTGGTGACTTCAAATCAAAGGGGGGCTGCAGGAGACAGATGAATGGGTGGGGTCAATCGGAAGGGGTGTGGCCAACTAGAAAGAGGAGGAGCTATGCTCAAAACCACAAAAACTAACTAAATACACTGCCCTGGATGCCAAACCATCATTAGAGAGTCCAATCAAGACAAAACGAAGTGTAGAAGAATAAAAATATTTCAGTGCATTGGCTGGATGACAGCTTATTATCTTAGCTTATCTAGATGGAAACAAAAAGGTTGTGAGGCATGAAAAAATAAATTACTTTTTAAATACATTAATGGAATGCCAGTCAAAATCAAGTATAAGAAAAACAAGCAACACTCAACTCAAACCACTTCTTGCACTGCAGTACTAATTATAATTTATATTCAGCTTTATTAAAGTACCAAGTAACATGCTAAAAGTAGAAATCTATGATGCCCCCACTTGTAAAAACGTTTCTTATCCAAAAAAAGACCTGCTGCCTGACAACTATCTACTTGTTTCATGGGGAAAACATGATCAAAGTAAAAAATGAAAAGCAAACAAGAAATAAGCTTAAGATACATTGCTTAAAAGGATTACTGTACAGGTTATGGACCACACGACTGGCATTCTGTTTAGTTTACGGGTAAAGCCTGCAGAGATGACTGGAAGTCTCCAAGTGTAATGAGCTTTTTAAAATAATGTAATCCTGTCCTTTATTACAAATACTGTCATATGCATTTCAATACCCAAGGCTTATACATTATCTAGTTAAGTATTCTCTACATGGCAACAGAAAGGCCTTCCATGTTGGCAATTCTTTAACAGTATGCTTATTAAAGCTTACTTGCATCTTACAATCTCAGCCAAGCTTACCTGATGGTCATTAAAGTATTGCTACTTAAACACAGAGCAACAGGCATTTTGAGTAATAAGCATAAATCAACAGTACAAAAAATATGACAGAAACCAGACCATTCTGCAAAAATCAAGGACAGATGAAAAGCCACTCTAGTACTTGTGTGTACCTTGGATGGGAGAGATACTCTTTACATTTACACTGCATAACTACTCCTTGCCTTGCTTTGACACATCCAGAGTCACTACATGGGGGAGTGGGGTGCAACAAGTATGTTACAATTTGAAACGTCTCTGGCTGACTGTGATGGCCCTGATACATTTGTCATACCTCTCAACCTCGGAGCAAGAAATCTGGACAACGCCATACAAAGAAGTGGGACAAAGGCCCAAAAATAAGGACAATTTTTAAATATTGCTCTTATAACCATAGAAAAATAATAGAATAGGTCTTGCATTAGTATGAATTTTCTGGATGGTATGAAATCTGAAACTCAAATGTCTGTCATTATTTTCTAACTTCAGTCTTTAATGATTTGTCACTAATTTGCCAAAAAAAACACAATTTTATGAAAAATGGACCAAAAATGTGATGTAAAAATATAAAATAGCCACACAATACAGCTGGGAACCTGTCAAAGAAGGGACACTTTAATATTAGTACTGCTAACTTGAGCAGCTGACAAGATAAAAGAATTGACATGCATTTCTGAAATAAAAGTAATCTATAACTGATTATTACAGTTATTTCTTAATTGTAAACCCTCCATGTTTTCTTCCAAAATTGCTATTTTGCGGAGGGATTATTAGGAGGAAGAGCAACATTTTGAGCCAAAATCAGGGACAATTGAAAGGTTTGGCTATGCCTAATTCTATAAAGCAATTTATTTGCAATGTATCTCTCAACCTGTTAATGCAATAAATCTGGACAAGGCCAAATATATTGGGGGAACATATAAACAGTACTAAAAAGTGCTCTTGTATAAACTGAGACAGTTGATAGAACAACAGGTCTTACTTTAGCATGCATTTTTCTGAAGGTTATGAAGTCTGAAACTAGTGTCATTATTTAGTGACTTAATTCCTAAATGATTTGCCAGAAAACCACAAATTTTATGAGGAACAAACCAAAAATAAGAAGCAAAAATCTATTCATTCTTTGAAAATCTGGACAGTTGGGAGGTATAGTTCAGCTGGGGCTGTCTTTAAGTTTGCCGCCCTCCTCCCTCACAAAATCATGGTCAAATGGAGCCTCCCCCTGCAGCCATTCCAATGATCCATTACTTGGCTATTTCACTCCATTTACCATAAACACTAATGTGCATACTGATTTACTTCTATGATGATTTGGACTTCATTTGAAAGTTTTATTTTGCATTTTACAGCGCAAACACTAAGACATCTGCTAAACAAACTTAGCATTAAAACTTCTCTGCCCTTGAAACTCACATTCATTGAAGCAGCATTGAAACCCACATTCAAAGAAAATACATTTTACCAGTGGCAAATAAAGATTAATTCTGGGCTGTTTTCACATCATAGGCCCCTTGCATATGAAACATACATGTGCTCTTTGATACACCTTCCTATTGTTTTGAACATGTTTCCAGTAAACTATGAAACAAAACGCATGCACCAATAATGACAAAACTGCCCAATTCAGAACATCTTTCCAGAAAACAATGAAACAAAATGCATGCACCTATAATGACAAAACTGCCCAGTTCAGAACATTTCCATCATAAAAGTCTACTCAAACTTCTACAGTCCACCATTATCAGTAAATATGCACAATTCTACAGTCCACCATTATCGGTAAATATGCACAATTCTACAGTCCACCATTATCAGTAAATATGCACAATCTCTGAAGAAGTAAAAAAAGTCATCTAAATAATTCCACATTAAATAAATCTGTAACTAATGAAGAGGTTGCTGCTAGCAAACACCTTTATATTTCATGGTTTCATCGAAAAATAGTGTCTGATGTCCCTGAGGAATAAATTGCCTATATTACATTAAAAATGATAAGCTAGTAATATTGCAATAGGAAATGGATGGCAAACTGATAACAGGCTCATAGTTAGTATCTTAACTTTTTCAGTATGGCAGCATTCACCCCTTGTGGGAGTAGAACCAACAACCTTCTGCATCAGAAGCAAGTACACAATCTGTTGACTTAGCATAAGCAGCACTAAACTTTTCTTCCCCTGCAGCTCTCAGCTCCTTGTAAAATCTACTCAATACTCAACTGCATCTCAACTTCGCAGCACAAGAAATCTGAAAAAAGCCAAATTTATTGGGGGGGTGGTCAAAAGCCCAAAAACCAGGGACACATTAAACATTGCTTGTATAATCTTGGAAAGTTGCTAGAATAAAATGCTGTGTTACCACCATACATTTTACTGCCAAGGTCCCTGTGCAAAAGAGTCAGAGCAACATACCACTATGCCAAATCAGCTGCTTTGTGAAAGAAAAATGCTGTGTTACCACCATACATTTTACTACCAATGCCCCTGTGTAAAACAGTCAGAGCAACATACCACTATGCCAAATCACCTGCTTTGTGAAAGAGCGGAAGACTGAAACTTAAACGGCTATCATTTCATGAATTCAGTTCTCACCATAGCTGTCAACCTCTTAGCACAAAGCACCTGGACAAACCCAGTAATGAGGGAATACAGCCCTCAAATATATTCAGTGAATTCAGTCCTTGCCATAGCTGTCAACCTTAGCACAAAAAACCTGGACAAAGCCAATAATGGGGTAATACAGTCCCAAAAATAAGGACAAATTTCAAATATTCATCTTATAAACTTAGGTTGTGTTACTATGTATTTTCTGAAGAATATGAAGTCTGAAATTCAAATGCCTGTCAATTTTACTTCTGACGGAACAAAAACAATTTTCAGCAGAGGCCCAGGGAGAAATACTGCAGACACATGTCTGTAAAATGGCAGGACACCAGAGCAAATCCACACAAACACAGGGATAAGATGCAGACTCCACATAGAAGGCACCCCAGCCAAGAATCAAACCAGAAAACATATAGCTGTGAGGCAACAATGCTACCACTGCGCCATCAAATATGAAAGGAATTAAACATTCAGAAACCTGAAGTCTGAAATTCAAATGCCTGTCAATTTTATTTAACATTTGTTAATCAGGACAGTCTGACTTGGAACAAAAAACAAATTTCAGCAGAGGCCCAGGAAGAAATAATGCAGACATGTCTTTGTAACATGGGAGGACACAAAAGCAAACCCACACAAACACAGGGAGAAGATGCAGACCCCACAAAGAAGGAACCCCAGCCAAGAATCAAACCTGAGAACCTGCAGCTGTGAGGCAACAATGCTACCACTGCACCATCAAGCATTGCAACATTTAGAAACCACAGATATTATGAGGAACAGATCAGATGAAATATGAGGCAAAAATCTGCAATTTCTTTACAGATAGTGGTGGGTAGGGGATTCAGGTGTTTAACACCTGCATACAAGGTACAGGGTTGAAGCCTGAGGTATTCCCTACCACACCACCATGAGTCTAGCCACCAGTATATAGCAACTGACACACACAACACGCAACACACACACACCCTTACCTGTAGTAGATCTGCAAACCTGCTCCAAATCCCCGTCCACACATAAATCCGTAGCTGCAAACCAATCCCTTCGTGCCATACATCCATACCCACCCGTACACACACACACTCTTACCTGTAGAAGATCTGCAAACCTGCTCCAAATCCCCATCCACACAAATCTGTAGCTGCAAACCAATCCCTTCGTGCCATACCCACCCGTTCACAATCCATAGCTCCACACGACACCCCGCCCAGCTCCAAATCGCGAGATCTTCCCGACGAGACTGTAACAAACTCCAAACTGCTGACGTTGCAGTCAGACTCTGATGAGTTTTCCCAGCGACTTTCCAGGACAGTCTATTGCAGTTACAACTGCACATACTTCTGGGATCTTGCTCTTACATGTTTCCCAGTCCGGACTGCTGCTGAAACAGTCTGCGCATGCTCCAGACTGTCTCAGCAGTAGTCCGGACTAGTGCGCATGCGCGAAAGTCCGCAAATTTTGAATTTTTTTTATCTTTTCTTTTCTTTATGTTTTTCAGCTGGGGGGGCTGCAGTCCTGCAGTCCAATAGCACGGGCCACCCCTGGTCAAAGGAAAAGAGGAGTACTTATGTTAATTTCTGCAGGAGCTCCAGTAGTGACTGAAGAGGAAAAAAAGATAATAATGGCAGATTTGTAGCAGTAAGGGGCTACCGAAAAGAGATGCAGATTACACTAGCAAATATTTATATTTCACTTAAAACTATTTTGGAGGTTAAAATGGGAGATATAATCAGCTTTTAGCAAGGAATACCACTTATAAGTGGTGACTGGAATCTGATTTGCAATAGTGAGGACGTATTCTGGGGACTAGAAGGGAAAATACAACAAAAGATTGAAGATTTCTGAAGAAATTCATGAAGATATTTGGTATGAAAAATAACTTCAGTAGCAGGAACTTGAGAGAATTTACACACAGTAACTGGGCTAGACTTGATAGAAATTATATTTCAAAGGACTATGTCCATTTAATTGAAAACTTTGATATACATCCAATAACTATTTCACATCATGCACCAATAATTGCGAAGATAAAAATGCACGATAATGAAATAAAGTTGAGACACTGGCGCTTCCCCACCTACCTGTTAAAAAGGAGAGGAATTTAAGGAATAGATAGTGGAAATTATCTGGAGGTTATTACGGATGATAGAAAGTACTCCAAAAGTTATTCCAAAAAACAGTGTGAATAGTAAGTGACTTAGAAAATCAACCAAAAAATCCAAACAAAAGGCACCATGGGCCAAGCAGCAGAATTAAACTTCACAAACAGGTCACAAAATAATGATACATCCACCAAATCATAAAAAAATTATTAAAAGTCAAGCACTTTTGTCCCTGGAAATTCTAAATTCAGTTAAAACATCCACTACTCACACTTTAAAAGAGGGAAGAAATCTAAAACCCTTTTTAAAAAGAAATAAAAGTGGGTCTTGTTAACACATCTGTGTAATGAAATATATTAAAACCTTGGTGTGACAACAACTTACCATTAAAAGCTATCATTATGTTATCGTTAAGCTGTTCATCAGTCTGTTCCTGTTGTATTAGTAGTTGTTCCTGCCGTGGTTCCTCCAACCCCGTCCTCTCCCCTTGCTTCTTTTTAAAAATGTTTAACATGAATGTTTTTATTATTCATCTTATAAAATGTCTTTCTTTTTAAGGACAACAAGTATTTAAATAATTAACTGGCATCACTTGGCTTTTAATGATACTTTTATTATTTAAAGGGTAGTATTTCTTTTGCTTAATGTTCTGAAGTCGTCTCACGTTTTCAGGTATAAAAGCGCTTGACTTTTAATAAAGTTTTTTTATGGTTTGGTGGACGTATCATTATTTTGTGACTCCAAAAGTTATCATTAGTGGGGTGGGATAAAAGGTTTAAAAATAGGGCAGAAATAAGAGAGACATCTGAGTAAGAAGTAATAAAGAAGAAGTTATGTACTCACCATAACATTCCATCTGCGTTGTCCATTTTCATTCTTCCTCAACTTGTGGGTTTGGGTTTTGATCCTCGGAACCAACTCAGCCGCTACTATAGCTCATGGGAACCAAAAACCTATCAAGCTCATAACTTACCCTCAATGCACCTATCTCAATTACCTCAGATCAAGTTTGCAGACAGAAACAGACAAGAGGCTTTCATGTTTTTTGTTAGAAGAAATACATGTTAGTCAATATGGTAATGTGAATATAAAAGATAGGCTTTTGTATAGAGAGTCAGTTTTTATATTGAAATATGACACTAATTCCCCATGGACTGAATACAGAGTGCAACTGGAAATTTCTTATTTAATAAAGTGTTTTCTTAAATGACTTAGTGTTAATTGAATAATGATGGTGTGATCTTATATATATTTATATAGTGCAGTTTTTTTATGTACTTTTTTTACTCCTTGAAGGCTGTGAGCTGAAGCGCTACAGATTTTACTGGAATAAATCTTGGATGCATGGCCTGGTGCTTTGTTCCACTGTGCTTGCTGCTGTTGCCTTTTGTATGACCAGTGATTCGTCTGCATCTCTTACGCCTTTTTCATGAAACTGGGATGGATTCTACTCTGAGATCCATGGAAAGTTTTGTTGTACATACTGGAGAATGAACGGCTACTTGTGAAAGTCTTGGTGCTAATAGTAGTGAGGGGCTGTCAAGAGGAAGAAAGAAGGAAAAGACTGGTGAATCCATTTATATCTGTGGGGCAGCATTACACTTCTGCACCTTCTCCAGAGATACAAGTACTGTTAGATAAATTAGAAAATTTGATTTATAAAGAAACATCAGTTTATTTTAATGCAGAATATTTACAGAGATATTTGGAATTAGACATTACCCCTAGAGGACTGAGAGCATCTAAAAGTCTTTCTATGCTCTTTGAAACTACTGAGGACGAGAAAAGACTTCAAGCATGGTGGGTGGCTGCTGTTCACTGCTGCTCAGTGGAATGGATCACTTTTTTGGTGGAGAGGGACAAACAACAAAAATTAAAAGATGAAATCTCAGCTACTTGTTATAATATCCCATCTAATCTAGGGTTGTGAGTTTAGAAAGTTATCTTAGTGACATTAATGACAAACTGTACAATTCTGAGAAAGAACCGGTTAAAAATTAAAAAAAAAACTGAAACGTAACCTGCAAGATTATGACAATGATAGAGCTATACCTCCCAACTGTCCCGAATTACTCGGTTTTTACCAAGTTTTAGGGTCCAAATAATGGGGTGCCACGATTCCCGAGTGGCACCCCTTCATTTCCGATTTTTTTCTTTTAATTTTTTTCACTTTGTTTTTATTTTTCGTGCTTTAGCTGACGTCATCGCATGACGATGATGTCAGCCCATCAGGCTACCAGCCTGTCCTTATGGAGCTCACGGCACACATATTTCCAGGTTTCCGGCTGGTTCAAATGCTTTGTAAGCGGGAATGAACCATCCGGAAAGGAAGGCTCATTTTATTTTAGAAGGCTGGAACAGACTATGCTCAGCAAGGATTTATTTAGAAGGGCTCGTATTTAGATGGCTTGAACATATGCTCAGCAAGGATTTATTTAGAAGGGCTCGTCTGTTAGAAGGCTCGAACGGAACAAATGGACTTTATTTAGCGGGTATTGCTCGTGCTCGGTTGTTATCTGCAGGGAAAGAATCAAGATGAAAGGTTTGATTATTTTAACACAGTTCGCAGGTGGTTTAAACTGCAGCTAAGGATTAATGACCTTACAGATATAGTCAGACTAAGGGCAAGCTATGACCAGCTTACTGTTTTGAAAAGGCAGCATTGACATATCTGCGACCTTAACCATTTAAGTTTCACAAGTTATCAGCTTTTTGACAATGGGAGGTAAGCTGGAACTTTATGTAGAGGATATTGCATGGCTGTTAGAAGGTAATCTGAAAGTGTGTGTGTTTATCTGTAGCTTTGTGTGAACGTAATGGACTGGCTAGCAGTCTCTCCAGAATTAGTTCTCTGCCTTGCATCCTAGTCCTACTGAGTGGAGTAATACATTTCTGCTCGCCAGCAACCTTCGATATGATAAAGTGAATATCACAGAAGGGATGAATGAATGTCATAACTGACTTATTCGTATGCATAACAATATGATTACTTATGTAATGCATTAAGCTCTTGATGCCTTTTCTTTACTCTATATTTTTTTCTCAGGAAAGTCTAATATTAATGAAGGTTTTTGGTTTGAGATATAGCACTGCAGCCTAGTGGTTAAAGCAAATGCTGTAAAGCTGAAAATGTGTGTTGCTATCCTTAAGTCTGAACACAAATAGTTTCTGACTGAGAAAAAAACATTTATCATTTCTGTGCAGCTACTGGTTCAGTAGTGTTTCAGCAAGCATTTCTGTTTTCTATCAGATTCTTATCAGTGTTCTCATATATCTGTATCTTATATGCTGCAAAGAATAACACTTTACTTTTTATTGACTGTAATTATGTGCGTGTGCGTGTGTGTGTGTGTGTGTGTGTGTGTGTGTGTGTGTGTGTGAGAGAGAGAGAATGCCCCCATTATAATACACCTGGTGGCTAGAAGTACTCAGGCTCAAACTCTGTACCTTGGGTATAGGGTAAAAAGAGCCTAATGACCCTAGCCACCACCACTTGTGAATTTCTGCCATATTTTTTTATCTGTTCCTCATAAAATCTGTGGTTTTCAGGATGTGTGTAACAAATCAGTGAAGGTTTAATTCATTAAATAATGACAGGCATTTGAATTTCAGACTTCATATTCTTCAGACAATAAATGGCAACAAAACCTTTTATTCTAGCAACTTTCTAAGTTTATAAGATCAGTATTTGAAAGTTGTCCCTATTTTGGGGCTGTATTCCCCCATTATTGGCTTGTCCAGGTTTTTGTGCTAAGAGTTGAGAGCTATGGTGAGAAGTGAGAACAGATCTGAATTCTGTATCCCCCCCATTATTGGCTTTGTCCAGGTTTTTTGTGCTAAGAGGTTAAGAACTATGGTGAGAAGTGAGAACTGAATTCACTAAATGATAGCCATTTAAGTTTCAGTCTTCCTGTCTTTTGGGAAACAAGTTGGTGATTTGGCATAGTGGTATGTTGTTCTGACTGTAGTGCACAGGGTCCTGTGTTGAAGACTTGCCAGTGAAATACATAGTGGTAAGACATTTTATTCTAGCAACTTTCCAAAATTATACAAGTAATGTTTAAAATGTGTCCCTGGTTTTTGGCCTCCCCCGCTCAAGAAAAATAAATTGAAAATAAGTGCAAGAAGCTGTGCAAGATGCCTGTGCCTTACATTATATATATATATATATATATATATATATATATGTATGTATATGTGTGCGTATTATATATATGTGTGCGTAATATATATATATATATATATATATATATATATATATATATATATATATATATATTGTGCTGTAAAGTGTAAAAAAAAATCCAAATAATCATTGTAAAAGTAAAGCAGTATGTATGCACACATTAGTGTTTATGGTAAATAGAGCGAAATATCCAGGTAATGGGACATTGGAATGGCTGCAGGGGGACTCTGGTGCCATATTTTGGTTGTCTGTTCTTCAGTTTGCGTTTGAAAGTTGGTATCCCACAATTCCATTGGAGTGGGCGGGGTTACATAATTATGCATGCAAATTTTATGTTAAACAGCATACAGATTTGTACCTCTTTTTCATGGGCCTTGTCCAGATTTTTGATGTTTCCAGGTTGAGAGGTATGGCTAGAGCCTTTCTCTAGAGACTGAATAGTCAGGAATGACAAAATAATGTGAGATTTCATAAGCAGGAAGTAACAAGACATCATAGTGCCTCATTTGCATCTACAGAAGGCACTAACTTCAATTGAATGGGAAAATGAAGAAACTTCTGCTTTTCCACCCTCCCTCCAGTCCAGAACCCTCAGAATTTGCTACAGACTTTTCATGGTGCCAATAATGCGTACAGAAGAACAGAGAATAATAGAACGTGAAACAGAGTTAATCAATATAATAAATAGGGAGCAGGTGTTCACAGGGAAGGACAATTTCAGCAACAACCAACAAGAGGTAAATGGTATTAATTTTCCTCATGCTGCTGTGAACAATTATGATAAAATGTGTTCAAGTTATGTTATTAATTTGTCAGGCTGTGTATTTACAAATGAAGAAATTCCTGTTTTAAGCTGTGGTTTAAAGTTTGTACCTACTGTTTTACCAAGGCCGTATTTGCTGAAATGTGAGATTTTTAAGCTAATTAAGAAGTTGCACTTCATGCATTATTTTTGTCTGTTAATAAGAATGTTATGATTTCCTTAAGTAATTAGGTAGTGATGTGAGTTTTTATTCCTGTGATTCAGATTTTAAAGTGAATGCATACTGTCCTTTGAACACACAAGATGTAGCATGCAAAAGTACTTTTTTGCCTCCCTTTCACCATGAAGGGATTCAACAATTCCCTATGTTAAATTATGCAGTTGAGTCTAAGTTTTATAAGTTCAAAAGTAATATAACTAAGTTAGAATGGAAAGCTCTGCAGGGTTTGCGCAAGCAAACAGAACTGGTATTTAAGCCAGTTGATAAGGGTAATAGACTGGCGGAAATGCACCATACACAGTATTTACGACTGTATTATAAACATCTGACTATTAAAAATGTATACAGAATAACAAACACTTCAGTGTATGAAAAAGTTTTAAAGACCTGTTAGATAAAGGTGGACAGAAGTTATTTTTCAAAACTGAATGTTGAAAAAAACTTTAGTTATGAAGACTGAACTATGGTATACTTTTAGTCTCCCTAAAATTCACAAACACTTGTCATCCACCTGGTCACCCAGTAATTTCGGAATGTAATTATTTTTTGTATACATTTTTTTTTTTTTTTTTTTTACCAATGGTCATGAAGTTACCATCATATAAGGGAGACATTTGATTTTCTGACTAAGATAGCAGACGTACAGTGCACACAGGACATGTACTGGGTTACACTCAATGTAAAATGTCTTTATACAAGTATCAAACATGATTTTGTAATAGAAGCTCTTTATTATTATTTGGGAGATAGCCCAGTATCAAATTCTATTACTGAGTTAACATGTTTTTGTTTAGTTAATTATTTTGAGTTTAATATACACAATTATATCATCAGGTGCAGAGTATGGCAATGGGGACACCATCTGCCCCCATGTATGCTAATTTGTTTATGGGACTGGTGGGAAATGACATCTATGCAACTCAAAGTAGTGAAATATTACAAATACATAGATCATTTAATATTTATATGTAATGGGGACAAGAGATGGCAGTTAACTGTATACATAATTTATAGTTAAATAGGTTTAACCCAGAATTTGATAGCTTAAAAGTGGGAAGAAAGATTCCATTCTTGGATATTTGATGATATTGCTAATGGAAAAATAAGAAGTCTAGTGCATAGAAAATTCAAGGATGTCACTTCATATTTGCATGGGTCAAGCTACCATCCACCACATACTATATACGATTTGCCATATAGTGACCTTTTAAGGTTATGTAGGTTGTGTAATATGGAGGTGGATTTTTGGAAATAATTACGTTACTGTGGGTATGTTAGCTAAGAGGGGGGTATGATGATATGACACTGAAGAGCTGTGTAGAAAAATTTGGAACAGAAAGTGTGGTAAGTTATTTGGACATGCATTCATATAAGAACAGATAGGAAGAGAGAATAGTCAAATAAAACATATATTTTACTACATATTGAGAACACAAAATAGTGGATTTATTACGATTTTGTTTTTTTTTGGTGAACTTAAAAGGATTTGCTGATGTATTATGTAAAACTCTATGTATTCTGTATAAAAGAGGAAGAAGTACAAAAGACATGGTGGTGCATGGTACGTATGCAGCCCCCACCCCAATAATATACCTGATACCATCATGCCAGCAGGGACAATACCCTGTGGAAAGTGTTCTAGTTGTAAATTTGTAGTGAACAGATTTGGTAAAAATCAATGGAAATAAATTTGTAGTGAGACAAATATGGTTGTGATACAGAAGGGATAATTTATGCATTAAAACGTCCCTGTAACAAATTTTATATAGGAGAGAGTAAAAGAGCATTCAAAACAAGACTTTAAGAAAATACAAGAAATATTAAAAGGGGCCAGGTTGATAGCCCTGTTGCTGTGCACTTTAAAATGTACCGTGGAAGTGAAGTTGGGGGGGGGGGGTGCAAGGCACAGTGTTAGAACCAATACGTTAATCAATATGGTAATGTGAATATAAAGTCAATGTTTATATTGAAATATGGCAATTTAATTCCCAATGGCCTGAATACAGAGTGCAACTGGAAATTTCCTACTTAAGGTGGATGAATTAATTAATGATGCTGTGATTTAATATGTATATGGTGCAGTATTGTACATGCTGTTTTACACCTTGAAGACTGTAAGCCTAAGCACTAGAGATTTTACTGGGATAAATCTTGGATACCTGGCCTGGTGGTTTGTGTTTTGTTCCACTGTGCTTGCTGCTGTTGCATGGAGACTATATCTGGAACTGCAAAACTATTCCAAAAGGGTAACAATTTATCAATTCTCCGTTCTTCCAGAAATTAAGGGAATGAGGTTGGAGAGTGGGGAGAGGAAGATTGAAAATGGACCACACCGATGGAACATTATGGTGAGAACACAAACTTCTTTATCTGATGTCAATTTTCATTATAACATCAACCTGTGGGACACAGTCCCCAAGCTACCATATATCCTGGGTGGACTCAAAGAATGATGTTCTTAAGCACCACTGAGCCAAATGATGCTCTACGTCTGGAGACCAGATCCAATGTAATGAGTAACAAAGGTATGAGTAGTATCCCAAGTTGATGCTGCATAAATATCCATGGAAGCTCACTGCTATGGCCCTGGTTGAATGGGCTTGCAAGGGTTTCAACCAGGGAATGTGTGATTTGGAATAAACAAATGAGATACAATCAGTGAGCCATTTGTCTAACATCACTTTGTTCACAGGTTTTCCAAAGCTGGTATGCGAGAAGGAAACACTTATGACTTCCTGAAATCTTTTGTTCTATGAAGAGAGAATTTAAATTCCCTGTGAACATCTAGCAAATGTAAACAATATTCACCATTGTTAGACAAGTTGAGGAAAACACTGGCAGTTAATACATTGGTTGATATTGGTCTCTGAAACCACCTTAAGTAGAAGTGACGGGTTGGTTCTGAGTGAGACTATCTTTTTGAATAACCAGGTATGGTGGTTTAGAGCATAGGGCTTGAAATATCAGAGATCCTTCCAGCAGAAGTTACTGCCACTAAGAAAATAGTTTGCCATATCAAGTTCCTGGTTTGGAAATCATTAGCTGGCTCAAAGAGGGATTGAGTGACTGCTTGCAACACCAAATTTAGGTCCTTTATAGTAACAGAACTGCATTACAGGGATTTTGCAACTGAGGAGTTCACCTGTGTTATATATTCGTATATCGCAGAGCTCCTTCACTGAAAAGTAATGCTAAAAATGAAGAATATCATGAATTGGAGCCAAAAAAGGTTCAAAGTTATTCTGGAGCACCCTCTGTGCAAATCTCTGGTATAAAATGTTTGTGTAGATGGTTTATGAGAACATAACAGAATGCGTCAGACAGGGGAAGAGAGCATGGGTTGTCTGACTACCAAATGGAACAGTAGAAACCAAGCTTTCAGCTTGAGATTTGGAATGTCTGGATGAACCATGCCTGTCAGATGAGACAGGAGACCTGGACTTGGATCCAGAATCCAAGGTTGTCAAATTAGGGGAACCAAATCTGTTGAGGTCAGTAAGACGCAATGAGGATAACTGTGCTCTTCAACCCAATTGCTTTCTCTAGGAATTAATGGAATTGGAGGAAAGGCATAAAGGAGACCGGAGGGCCAGTTGTGAAGAAGAGCATCCCTGGTAACTCACCCTGTGGGGGGATCAACACAAAATAGCCGCTACACTTATTTAAGAGAGAGGCAAACAGGTAGCAGCATGGCTGACCCCATCTTCAGTATAACCCTTCCGACACTGTCTGAGGGACCACTCATAAGGTAAAAGTATGCACCTGCTCAATTTGTCTGCTATCACATTGGACTTCCCCAGAATATGCCTTGCTATAAAAAATGGTTGGATTAGATCGCCCACTGCCCCATACTGAGAACTTCTCAACACAATGGGTAAGATCTGGTTCCTCCCTTGTTTGTTGATATACCAAACTACTGTCATGTCCGTATGAATTGCAATTGTCCCTGAGGGGAGAGCATCTTGGAAGACCTGCAACACTAAAAGCACTGCTCTCATCTCTAGGACACTGATGTGCAAATTGGCCTCTACTGGGGACCAAGTGCTTTGGACTGTCCTCCCCAGACAATGCCCCCCACCCTAACTGGGGAGCATTAATGCTCAGTGTGGCCTTGGGCTGATGGGGAATAAATGGACAGCCCAGAAAAATGTGATCCAACTGAATCCAACGAGTAAGATCTCTTTTGCTAATACTGGTGATTGCAATGAGTGTTGACATTGGCTGGTAAAGGATGGACCATTGTGATACAAGCAGCTATTATAAAATTCTCATGTGAAATCTGGCCAAGGAAATGAGCATTATAGACACTGCCATGGACCCCAGCATCTGAAGAACTAATTGTGCTGGTTCATCGTTGCTGTTATTTTCATGACTTGAAAATGGATGGTCTCCAGTCCTGATGGGGGAAGGGAGGCTACTGCAGTCTTTGTGTTTAATGACGCCCCTATGAAATCTAAAGTAATTTTTTGTAATTTATGGTTATGCCCAGGTAAGGCATGTTTGAAGAGCTTTTTCTCTTACCTCTAACAGTTGATGCCTGGTTGCAGCGGTGATGAGCCAGTTGTCCAAATATGGAAACACACATAATCCTTGCAGTCTCAAATGAGCTGCTACTACTGCCATGCACTTGAACACCATGGGGGCCTGTGGTGAGGCCAAACATCAGTACTCTGAATTGATAATGACCGTCTCCCAGCCGGAAATGTAAGGACCTTCTGGATTGCCTGTGCATCTTTATGTGGTAGTACATACCCATCCTGAAGGTTTATCGAGCACATCCAATAATCCTGTCTCAAAAAGGGGAGAATGTACTGAACCGTAACTATCCAGAATTTGATTCCCCGTACTGACTTGTTTAAATTGCTGAGATTCAAAATTGATCTCCAGTCTCCTTGTCTTTTTTGGCACTAAAAACCTTGAGTAAGTTTCAGATCTTTTCTGGTCTGATGGAATTACTTGGGTGCCTCTTTTTCTAGCAGCTTTTGTAGTTACAGTGATGCCTGTTTCCCTTTGACTGGGTGGAACATCTGGGATTTTTTGGCAAATTGATGGAGAAAGGGAAAATGGCATAATACAGCCTCTGGATATTATCCTCTGCACCCATGTATATTGTGTTATCTGTAGCCAAGTTCACTGGTGCAGGGGACCAATGACCCCCGACTGCCTCCAGTGGAAGACAATTGGGTCTCCTTTCAGAAGCGTTGAAAGGGTTTAACCAAAGGAGGAATCTCTGTACCCTTGGCTTTGCAGGCAACCTCTGCCAGTGGGGTGGTGTCCTCTGTTGGAACCCCCCCCTGCCCCTGGAGGAACTACCATCACGTGTCCCCTAAGAAGACCCTTGGGATTTCCTGAACCATATTTCCCCACTACTATTTTCATTCCTAGAAAAGGATCTTTGTGGAGTGGAAAAATGTACGCCCAACAACAGAAAGGGTTTTCCCATCCTTTTCACACCTGGTCAATGGGTCTCTAACTTTAGGGCCAAACAAGGATGTACTGTCAAAGGGGCATTGACAAACAAAGACTTGAAGGGGTCTGCAAAATCACACAAGCCCATCCAAGTGTGTTTCCTTATGGCAACACTTGAACCCACTGCTCTAGTCATTTCTTCATCTGTATGTGAAATGAGCCTCATGGAAGAGTAAGAAATGGAGGTTAGGGTGGCCACCTGAGAGGTAACAGACTCCAGAATCTCTTCAGAAACAGCTCTTGAGAGAGTATTTGACAGTTCTTTAATCAAATCCCTCTGGTAAAGTGTGTCAGGTAGTTCAAGGACTGTAATACAAACTCTGCTTCCCAAATCTGCCCATCGTCAGAGACTCCTTGTTGGGAGGATGGATAGAGAAACTTGCCTCTGCTAGCTCCTTTTTTATGACTGCTGCCATGACCACGGCTTCCACATGCAAACCTTTTGTCCAGAATGGCTTATTCTCAGGGGTATTGATATTATTCAGTCTCTGGGGCATCGGCTCAATAGCGCCAGGGTCCTTCCATCCCCACTGTGAGATCAACTCAATGAGCTCATCGAGGGATAAAGTTAACCAGTTGCTGAGGAAGTAGATGGGCAGGTACCAAATGCCTGCAGGTAGAGAGATTTCTCAGATGAAGGATTAATGGGCCTCCAGTTGCCTCTCTGCTTAAAGGTTACTTTGGGGATCTTTTGTCTTCCTCAAAATCCGTATCTTCTGTGACAGATTTCTACAGGGAATCCAAATGTTTCCTCTTGCACTTTTTCTTCATAGGGGCCTCCTCACAGTGGGATCAACTGGGGAGGTATCAGAAGAGGAGGGGGCCCACCTGCTGGGAAGCCTGAGGCTTTGGTACTTGCTGCCCCAGTGGAGGTAGAGATTGAGATTCTGGTCGAAGATGTGACAAGGTTGGTTGCTCTAAGAGGGAAGGAAATGACTGTAGTCCACAAGGCTCTCTCCATAGCCTTGAAAGTCAATCCACCCAGAGAACAAAAGAACCGCGGGACCCAAGAGGATGGAAATCAGAACTGTAGCATCTTCCTGCCCCAAGGAGATCCCCCCCGAGGCAGAAGCTGGAGGCAAACTGATCTGTGCCAAAGTTCCAAGGTGCTGAGAAGACTGAAAAAATATGATTTGACTCAAGCTGCTCAGAACTGACCGGACAGATACAGCTCCAAAAGGTCTCCGGTTCCAAGTGAGCTGGAGAATTCAGAGCAACCAACAGGACGAAGATAGGAATAACTTGGGACCCAACACAGTTGGTACCAGACAGCGCAGAACCAATGTTTCTGAAGCTTCCTGCAAAGTTAGAAGAAGAATAAAATTAGGGAGAGTTGAAGACTGAAGTCCCTGACCTGAAGGGGTAGAAACTGAGATGGTCCCTGTCACACCTTACGCCCAGAGCACGTTTTTCACCAGCCTCTCCACGTCTTCAGTAAGACTTCTGGAAGAACGGGTGGACTTGACAGAGGGAGAGTTAGGTCTTTCCAAAAATAGAGAAGGAAGCCTGTCTGGAAAGGAGTCTATGGATGGAGAGTACGTAGTTCTTGGAATGGAAAGAAATTAGTGCGTCAGTACCAAAGAAAAACTTTTATCATGTCACTTCAGAGCTGAAGACAAGGCCAGAGCCAAAGACTTGGTTGTAGTACTCCGCAGTGCCAACAAACGTGTCAGAACCAAAGGTTTGGGCAATTTGGCCACTGGTTCTGAGGGAGCAGACGAACAGACACTTGATTTCTTTGGGCTTGGAACCGATGGAGAAGTTGGAGCCAAAGAGCTTCTCTTCTTCGCCTTCTCTGAAACTTTACAGGAGGAGGAAGAAGCAGGACTAGAAATGCCCAATTTACTCACGTTTTCCATTAGAAGAGGAAGTCGTTTCAGTTATAGATTCTCCAAATGAAGAGGGAAGCAGTCCTTTTAATATTACTTTTTTCTCTCCACAAGCACCCGATGACTGAAAGTAGTGACAAACTGAACAGTCCTGAAGATGGAGGGGGGCCTAAACAATACATGCAAAGAGAATGTTTGTCAGAATAAGGAATTTTGTGGCATTTCTCACAGCATTTAAAGCTCACTAGGCCTTTATCTGCCATTTTCTAAATAAGAAAGGGCACACGCACACAGACCAAACATGCTTTCTCACCTAGGAGACTACTGAGACACAGGAAAGAGGGAGATAAGTTGGAAGGATTTTTTTTTTTTTTGGAAAAAAAATTAACTACAAAATTCAAGAACTACCCTAGGTGTAGAGGAAACGGAAGATGGGAAGAATGCATACTAGCAATAGTATCAAAGAATGCTTTAGCACTGGAAAAAATAATTGGGTAAGGGATAGTTTACAGGAAAGGAAAAAAAATCAGCATTAAGGAAGAAAGCAAACTGTAAACACTTAGCTGCTCGAGAAGATGGGCACCATGTCTAACTCAGAAAGCAGCAAACAAGATCTGAGGAAAATGAGATAGGTGCATTGTGGGTAAGGGATGAGCTCAGGGATTTTGGTTCCCATGAGCTATAGTAGTGGCAGAGTTGGTTCAGAGGATCAGAATCAAACCCACAGGTTGAGGACAGAATGAAAACTGACAGACAAAATATTTAGAGGGGCTGACAAAAGTTGAAGTATTACAAAATAAGGGGGAAACCTCACAGAACAAGAGAAGGCTCAACTGCAGAGTGCTAAAGACAAAACAGGGGAGTACCTGGATAATATGCATTAAGTTTTTGATAAGTCTACAGCACAAAAGCTTTTGGCACATTGACTTAGGCAACAGAAAATAGAAAGGGTTGTTGCCAAACTTAGGGAGCCTACAACAAGAAAAATAACCACAGATCCCGTAGAAGTATGATAGAATTTGGAAATTTTAAAAAAATTTGCAAAAACTAGAAGTGGGGAAAATCAAGAAAAAGCAGCACCTAAAGGTAGATGAGGCTCAACAACTAAAAGTTAAAAAAGAAAATGAGATAAACCAATCTACAGGAAAGTCTCCAGACACAGTTAGTACTCTCCAGTGGAAATTGGGAGGGAAGAAAGTGATGAAAATCTGGAAGGTTTTGTTTAAAAGTATTTTAAAAGGAGGGGAGGCACCAACATCCTGGAAAAAAAGCTGTGGTGTCTGTAATACCTGAAGACAGTAAAGGCCCATCTGATCCAGCTTCATATACACCCATCTCAATTCCAAACCATGATTACAAAGTATTTGTCTGTAATTGCTAAAATAATGTCAAAGGTGATGCCAAAATTGATAGTTTGAGGGTTTTGTAGAGGGAAGGTAAACATCTGACATTAACAGAACAATGATGAAACAGAGAGAAGCAGAATGTTAAGAAAATATGATGCTACTGGTGGGTCTTGATGCAGAGAAAGCATTTGACAGAAGTTGGGATTTTATGCAATGGATGCATTTGCATTTCCTGATACAATAAGGTTAATTAGAATGATGTAGAAGGGATCAGAGGCAAATCAAATTGGGAGGGGTTCCTTTCTAATAAGTTGCGTCTGAACAGATGAACCTGGTTTGTTATATTCTTTGCCAATGTTTCTAAATATAATGCTAATAAGGGACTCAAGAAATTCAAGGATATAATTGATATTGGATTCAAGAAAAGTTATTTGCAGACATTATTTTGTACCTGATCGAAAAAGCTTCAGTGTTGTGAAATACTCTTGAGGCTATAGCTGTAAACTATCTACCTACACTTAAATTGGACCAGAAATACCCTTATTTATTTATGGGGACATGATAAAATGTAGTACTCAGGAGTAAGGATTAAAAAGTAGTTAGTAATGGCAACTAAGGATATTTGGGAACAGACTAAACAGAAGATGATACAAAAACTGGAAGCTCTTGCCTATGGAGATGGATACCAAGATACAAGCGGTAAAATGTTTTTAATCCTTTTAGTTTTATTCACAGGTCAGATATATTTTTTACCAACTAGATGAAATGTTAAGAGTTGAAGGATTTTATGTGAGGGGAAGGGGCAAGACTACGTGGGGGAGGGGAAAAGGTCATGTGGGATAAGTTGAAGCTCTCAACTGAACAAGGTTTAGGAGTACCCTGAGTTGGAGAGATATTTTAGAGCTACACTGTTATGGCTATTATACATAATACCAGCAGAAATGGAAAGGGATGATGAAGTGAATTCAAGAAATAAGGAAAGAAAGGTATTTTGAACACATCCTCAAGGAGAACAGTCGTACAGAATATTATAGTCAAAGTAACAGAAAGTATATTAACAACTATGCCAACACGGGCATGGAGAAAGGAGATTGACGACAGGGATGAATGCAATTAGGGGGTACATAAAATAGACAAGAGGGGGCAGAATTTACTGGAAGTGGCAGCAAAGAAAACAAGGTACTGGGAACAAATAATTGGGGAAGGAAAGGTAATAGAATGGGAAGAGTCCAAGAAGGCATTTATATTGCAGGATAGTGACTGCCTTCACTATTAAGGATTAATGGCAGAATACTGACAAAGAAAGGGCTACAGAAATCCTAAATGAAAGACCTGCACAGGTTTTTAATTGCATCTAGAACAGAAGTGGATTAAAAAAAAATATATAATTAGTAGGGCATATAAATATTGCAAAATAACTACAGATATGCAATTCACAAAGAAACAATGGGAGAACATACATACATCTCCCAAACTGGCAACAAAGTCTAAAAGACTTAGGATTTTTGCCTATTATACCCCAAATAGACTCCAAATTTTTCCTCAGGTAGATGGCAAATGTTGGAGGTGTGATGGAGAAGAAAAAACACTAACTGGGAACATGTTTTTGTGAGTGTAATGAGTTGGCAGACTTTAAAAAGTTACTTAGAGAGCACTCTATCAGGAATACTGGGTGAGCAAATTAGTAACTTTATTTGGGGGGGGGGCAGGTGTACATAATTTGAATTGCCTAGACACAATAAGTAAGGTATTACGTTTAATACTGGTGTCTGCTAAAATCAATCACTAAAACATGGAAATCAAAATCTAAACCAACTATATTTGAAGCAGGGAATATTGTAACAGAGATGAAAGAACAGAAGTGGAATCTTTAGAAAAGGGTAGGAGCAAATTACATGGAAATTATGGGAACAATACATGCATAAAATGTTTTGGAGGAGGAATGAGGTTTAAGGTTTGAACTGAATAATGTATGCAATGTTTCTTAAAGTATACATGTAAAGGAAAACACAAAGATCAATGCAAGTTAGGTTCAAGCAAGGCACCCTTTATTACTTGCAGTAAGGAGACAAAGCATGTAGGTACAAGGTTTGTCTGATTTTCCATAGTTCAGCCTACAGTTTTTATACAGTTTACAGAAAGATGCTATTATTAGATTTGCTGCTGACATGGTCAAATAATTGCTGTCTTCCAAAAACATGTTTTTTGAGAAAAACAACCTGGCCTTGAGTTTGTTTCAGCTTCCCTTAGTTTCTCACAATTCTTTCTCTAGTTCTGATATGATACATTCAAGGTACAGTCCTGGCCTCAATACACTTTCTGCTGACCATGGTGGATTTACAGACATCCATTGTTCTCTTTTCAGAGCTACTAGCAGCTGCATATTTTCACACAGAATAAGCAGAATAAATGTATTAACTCTTTTTAACCCTTAATACACTAAACCTGCATATTGCAGTTATATATTTTAATACACTAAGCCTACAAGTTGCATTGCAGTTATACATTTTCCTAACATTTCCCCCCTTTTAATACTTTATTCAACTTTCAAAACAAGCATAAACAGTTTTTCTTCCCTTAATCATTCCCATTCAGGATTTGCAGTTAGACAGTCATTCAGTTCAAGCTTGTGAAAGTATTTCTGCAGCTTTTAATCAGTACCTCTAACTCAACATTCTGATATAAAGTCTTTGAAATTGAAGCGTCTATGAAATTTCCAACTAGTCCTTTTATACAGGGGATGCAGCAGCATCCACACACCATCAGTAAGGCTGCCCCTGCACAGATGGCACTCAGAATGTTCATCAAGATGCTGCCCCAACCCCGAACCATTTTTGGAAAAAAAAGTCTGTCAATGGATTCAGTCCTGGTTTGGTCATGGCTGACACTTGCTGAATTATTTCGTGATGGCTGTCTATTTCATGTTTGTTGTCAGGAATAAACAAACAGCACTCCTCCTGGATTAAAGTGCACAACCCTCCTTTCGCCGCTGGGTGAAGTCGAGAGCAATGCGATTTTGAAGCACCACTGTCCTCATGGCTGTGAGTTCATTAGTCACCAATTCTAAGGCGGAAAAAGTCACATTACTCATTGTCTCAAGAAGTTTGGATAGATTTCTCAGCTCCCAGATCGATTTCACTGCTCCGTATGCTGGTATTATGCCCGCCCAAGATATGACGTCATCGCCTAGCTCCATGTGCGACAGTCCTTTGTCACTCACATGGGCTAGATCATGGTGATATATCCAGGATGCATCAACTTGTCCCACCGGATTAGCGGGTTTCTTGATTTCTCGAACATTTTGAATTTTCCCCTGGGGTAGTGTCGATACATGTTGTATTACTGGAATCAGATATGCCAGAAAACAGCTTCCAGGACCAGTTGCCTGGTAGCCATTTATATGCTCTATCACCACACATGAAGTAGCAGTCAGGAATTGTGACTGAGATGTTGCCGATTTTATAGTTACCGGGCTTTTGTTGGGTCATAGCCCAGAACATTTTACTATACACGATTTGATTTTCATCAACCGTTTTCTTCCTTTCAGTAAAGTCATTGCTATTGCCAACCTGTAATTGCTGGCCTTCGTTTGTCGTGGTGCAGGAATTCCCGGTACAGTGATGTATCACTGTCATATTACAGGTGCTATTTCCAACTTCTGTTTTTCCGTAGTTTTGAAAGCATACTGTTCCTCTTTTTGCCTTGGGTAAAAATAGGGTCACTCTTTTAATCGGTCACATTCACTGCATCCTTCAGTAGTGCTTGCCAGGTTTGATTCATATTTAAGGGAATCTGTATTAAGGGTATTCCTCCATGTGCAGTAGGAATAGCTGCACAGACCCAGCAATTGGAGATACTGAGAGTGTCTACATAAGCGTGCTTAATAGCCTGATAAGTATTGAAATTTGGGTGCCACTTTGCACGTTTACTTCGTTCTACTTGTGTGGCTGAGAAGAGAAATGGCCACAATAAAAAGATTGTTACTAATACAGTCAACAGAATGGTCATGCAATATTTCTGTGGAAATGGTTGTTCTACATTCCTGTTTTCTCCGGCTCTTCCAAACAGATGCATTTGGATCTTTCTTGCTTCTGTCATCTTCGCCCGGGACACGTGATCTTACTCTCTGCCCTATAGGACCTTAGCACCAATGATTGCTTCACTGGGTTTGAGACGGATCAGTTCCTATTGATCTGACCCCCCCTTTGTAGCCAGACTTTTGTGCTTAGGGTCCCAATGGAGAGGTAAGGTCTTTGTCCAGCTTGAAGTTCTTCACCAACTTGCAGTGAGTCAGGTGTATCCACGAAGCTCACTCTGCTATTTTGACTGCAGTAGGTGTTGAAAGAAGTACCTGGTAAGGACCTTCCCACTTTGGCAATGCCCAGTTTTCGCTTCACGATTTTAATCCACACCCAGTCTCCTGGCGTCACTGCCACTTCCGATGTTTCGGTTTGTTTTTGACCTGAAACAGAATTAAACTGCAACAGATGTTTAGAACTCAACAACTTTTTCATATATTCAGCTAACGTAAAATCAGCTTCCTGGTCTGATGACATGAGAGGTTTCCACTGGGGTGTGTAATAAGCCCTCCCACACAGCTTCTTGAAAGAAGTCAGTCCTTTTGCTGTAGGGACGGTTCTCATGTTCAACAGTGCCAGGGGTAAACAGTACAGCCAGGTTTTCCCTGTCTCAGCTATCAATTTCCTTAGTTTGCTTTTCAGTATACCATTATGTCTTTCAACCAGCCCCACAGACTGCGGATGATATGCACAATGATTTTTTAAAGAAATACCAAAAAACTTACTCAGCTGTTGTATGGTTTGATTTACAAAGTGCGTACCTTTGTCACTACAGATTCTCTCCGGAATGCCGAACCTAGGAATAATTTCCTTAAGTACTTTTGCCACTGTAGCTGCATCTAGGTTTTTGGTTGGAAAGGCTTCCACCCATCTGGAAAACATATCTATAATGACAAGGCAATACTTCTTATTCTCACACATTTGTTCAATTCTATGAAATCCATACAGATAGTGTGAAACGGATATGGTGGTGTGGGAAAACTCCCTTGCTTGGGCTTTATCACCCCCTGTGCATGGTGTTTGTTACATATCTGACACATTAAACAAAATTTTTTAGACTAGTTTGTAAATCCTTACGTTGTGAACACTTGGTTCACCAACTGTATCATCCCCCCTGTTGAGACATGGCACTGCCCATGGCTCAACAATGCCGCATAACGGAACAAATTAGAGGGTAGTATTGGTTTCCCTTCCTTAGAGATGTATAGCCCATTTTCGAGGACTGCTCCTCGTTTTATCCATCACTGTTTTTCAGCTTGCGTAGTAAGTGTCTGCATTGTTTTAACATGTCCAGATTCAAAATTTCAGAGGGTTGTAATTCCTCATTTAAAAGAAATACCTCTGTAGCTGCTTGTTTTGCAGCTGTATCAACTCTTGCATTACCTTTTGAAATCCTATCTTGTTGCTTGGTGTGAGTTGCACATTTGCAATTCAGTTACCTTCTGAGGTAACTGAATAGATTCTAAAAGATCTAAAATAAACTGTGCATGATTTATAGGTTTGCCAGTAGATGTTATCATTCACAGGTTTTATCACTGTTGTGCAAACACATGTACAGTGGAGAAAGCGTACTGGCTATCAGTAAAAATGTTTACACATTTACCCTTTGCTAAAGTACATGCCCATGTCAGGGCAATCAATTCTGCTGCCTGTGCAGATAAATGGTGCTGTAAAGATTTCGCTTCTATAACTTCAGTATCAGAGACTACTGCATATCCTACTAGGTTCTGTCCTGCAGGGCCCCTTTTGCATGAGCCATCCATGTAGTATGTCACCTCGGCATTATCCAAGGGGACATCTGTGAGATCTTTTCTATGTAGTGTCTTTTGCTCAATTACCTGCAGGCAGTGGTGCGGTGTGCCGTCTGCAGGGGTTGGTAGCAGAGTAGAAGTCATGCATCGTTCAATTGTCATATGAGGTTGGCTCAATAATATAGTCATGCAGGAGAGATGCCTAGCAGGGGAAAGAAATGCCACCTTTTCTTGCAACAAAATAATTGCGACTGCATGGGGTACCCTCAGAGTGAGAGGGTGGAACAAAACTACTGAAGCTGATGCCTGTACTGCCATTGCAGCTGCAACAACTGCCTGGACACAGTGGGGTAGTGACCGTGCCACTGGGTCCAGCTGTGATGAATAGTAAGCAATGGGACGTTGCTTATCCCCATGTTGTTGTGTTAGTACTGATGTCACATAACCCTGCTTGCAATCTACAGTCTGGAAAAAATGTTTATGATAATTTGGTAATCCCAGAACTAGAGAGGATGCTATTAATTGTTTTAGTTTACAAAAAGCCGATTCTGCTTCTGATGTCCATTGTAACAAATCTTGCTCTGCCATGGGTGTCATACATAAGGTCAGTTAAGGGTGCAGATTCCAATGCATAGTTTGGAGTCCAGCTTCGACAAAAATTAGTCGTTCCCAAGAAGGACATTATTTCCTTCTTGGTGGTAGGCTTTGGTGCCTGCAAGATTGCCACTTTTCTGTCCTCATCTAATGTTCTACCTTCCTTTGATATCACATATCCTAGGTACTTCACCTATTTTTTCCAGAGCTGCAGTTTGTCTTTGCTTACTTTATGTCCCTCAGCGGCTAAAAATCGTAGAAGTGCTACTGTATCTTCCCTACAATCCTGCAGGGTGGGAGCCGCTAACAAAATGTCATCAACATAAAGTAAAATCTGACTACCCTTCGGTGGATTAAACCTTGCCAAGTTACTTGACATTTCCTGTGAGAATATCGTAGGGCTCTCACAATATTCCTGTGGTAGTTGCGTATATGTGTATCTTTTTCCCTGAAATGTGAATGCAAACCAATACTGGCTATCTGGGTGTATCGGTATTGAAAATAATGCATTACTAATATCCACCACAGAGAAATACTTTTGTTGAGGTTTTAAGTCATTTAACAGAGTGTGTAGATCTGGCACTATGGGTGCCCTTGGTATTACTGCGTCATTCACAGCTTGCAAATCCTGGACCATACGCCATTCTCCATTGGCTTTTTAAATTGAAAATAAAGGTGTAATACACAGAGAATCGGGAGATTACACAAGTACCCCTCCCTTAAGTAATGCTGCTATGATAGGTTTTATCCCTGCTTCTTGTGGTCTAAATGCTAATTTCGGTGTGATATTAACTGGCCCTGCTGTATGGATAAGTCCTACATCTGATTTCCCTGTTGACCAGAGTCTCTCTGGTACATTTCGCAAGGCGTTTTCTTCCTCCTTCAGTAGGAGTGTCTATCAGCCGTCTTCAAGAGAATGCAGGTGCACACCTGGGTTGGTCTGTGTCACCCAATTCAATTTTTGTACTTTTATTCCCTGTCCTGACAGTTCCAGTTCTGTTTGTTTCTCCCATTTTGTGACCTTCTCCCCTAGGTCTGCCCACTGTATATTTTTATTCTTTGTCAGGCTAACATGTGGTAATCGATTAGATTTATAAAGTGTTAAAAATTCCTGAGGCAGCGAACAGCTGACTACACTATTCCCTTCTGTGTCCCAGTACAGGTTACGCAGTACTAATCTATTTGTATGGTTCTTAAATAATTTTTCTTCATATTTCTTATCGGGTCCTGGTGTATTACAAAAATATAGGGTACAATGTAACAGGTGTTGTTTATCAGTGTCGAGGGAGGGAAAAGTACAGTTTTGTACCTACCATAAATGTAGATGTCCGATAGGTATGCATCTGCAGTCATCACATATGGGTTGTCCTGCCTCAGGCAGCCCTTCGGTTGGCCGGATTCCAAAGTCTGGGTCCGGCTTTGGCTGATGTCGCCCCTTTCCCGACGTCACAGCGCCTGGGGTATAAAAGCATCAGCCGACGCCATCTTCCTCAGTTTTTCTTGCCCCAGATGCCAGGTGCCCTCTAGGAAGGCTAAATTTGGAGAAATTCAATAAAAATCCAAACATTTGCAAAGATATATATATATATATATATAAATATGTAAAAACTAATACACCATAATAGATCCCCCCAGCTAGGTAATAGAGGGGTAAGCACCCTAGGAATACCACAGAGGGGAAGGAGGGAGGGTAAACCTGACTGCAGATGCATACCTATCGGACATCTACATTTATGGTAGGTACAAAACTGTAATATGTCCTTCAAGGATGCATCTGCAGTCATCACATATGGGTAGAATACCATAGCCAATCTGGGGGTGGAGGAAACTAGGAAAAGGATGGTGTAGCTAAGATACCCTGCAGGACAGCCGTAGCAAAGCCTGCTCTGGATCTGGAATATAAAGGTAAATTGTAATGCTTGGCAAATGTATGCATGGAGCTCCATGTGGCAGCTTCTAAAATGTCCTTTGTAGCCACCCCTCTTAAGAAGGCTGTGGAGGTGGCTGTGGCTCTCGTAGAATGAGGTCTAATGTTAGCTGGTACAGACTTTCCATGAAATGAGTAACAAAAGCGAATGCAATTTCCTATCCATTTTGAAATAGTCTGTTTGGAAATTGCTTTTCCTTGAGTACCAGCAGCATATGCTACCAGCAGCTGGTCAGTTTTTCTGAAATCTTTATTTCGGTCCAAGTAGTAGCGCAACTGTCTGTGAATGTCCAGGGTGTGCAGCAGTTTCTCCCCTTTGTTTTGTGGATTTGGGAAGAAGGTAGGCAAGTGAATGGCTTGATTCAATGAAACCCTGGATACCACCTTTGGCATAAAAGTAGGATTAGTTCTTAATGAAACTCTGTCCTGGTGAAAAATAATAAATGGCTGAACTGCCATCAGGGCCTGCAATTCCGAAACCCTTCTTGCTGAGGTTATTGCCAGAAGGAAGGCAGTCTTCCATGAAAGGTACTGTAGATCTGCATTTGCTGCTGGTTCAAATGGAGGCAGTGTTAGTTTTTCCAACATGTAGTTAAGGTCCCAAGCAGGTAGAGGTGGTTTTCGAGGAGGTTTGATGTTTTTGATTCCTCTTAGAAACTGTCTTAGGAGAGGATGAGAAAAGACAGGTGGGTCAGTATTGTACTCTGCTGAAATTGCTGCAGCATGAATCTTAATAGAAGAGTAAGACAGACCATTGTGAAACATTTCTGTCAAATATTCCAGGATATGTGCCATGTTCATCACTTTCGCATCTAGGCCCTTTGTGGTGTTCCAGATGAGAAATCTTTTCCATTTTGCTGAATATGCCTTTCTTGTGGAAGGGCGGCGAGCTTCCATAATAATATCCTTCACTCTCTGGGATAGTTTATCCTGAAGAGGAGTCAAGGTATTCTCCATGCTGTTAGTTGCAATGTTTTCAGGTTGTAATGTAGAGTTTTGTATCTGTGCTGTGTCAGTAGAAGTGGCCATAGAGGTAGAGGCCATGGTTTCGTACGTGACATGCTCCTTAGCAGTGGGTACCAGTGCTGTCTTGGCCAGTCTGGAGCTATCAGAATCACTTTTGGCTGCTCTGCCCTGATCTTCAATAACACCTTGGTCATTAATGGGATAGGCGTAAATGCATACACTGTCAGATTTCTCCAGCTGAAAGAGAGGGCGTCCACTTTCCATGCTTGTGGGTGGTATGTCCTTGAGCAGAATTTCTTCAGTTGATGATTGTGGGGGGAAGCAAATAGATCTATGTCCGGGCTCCCCCAAGATTGTGTTATCTGTTGGAAGATGTCTGGGTGCAGCATTCATTTGTGCGCATCCATGATATTTATGCTTAAGCTGTCCGCCAGTGTATTGTCTTTCCCTGGCACAAACTGAACTTGTAGCTGTATACTGAGTTTCAAGGAAAGATCCCATAGATTCATTGCCAGTCTGCAAAGAGGGTAGGAATGGGTACCTCCTTGCTTGTTTATGTACCACATAACTGTGGTGTTGTCTGTCCTTAGTAGGTGGCCTTGATGGAGGAGGAGTTTGAAGGTCTCGATTGCATGTATCACTGCTAGCATTTCTTTTTGATTTATGTGCATGCGTAGCTCCTTTCGTGACCATTGTCCTTGGATACCTCTGCCCTCCATGTGTGCTCCCCAACCTAGGTCTGAGGCATCCGTTAGTTTGGGAGGTTTTTTGGCTTTGTGAAGGGCAACCCTCTGTTGGACTGGCTGGCCTGAGTCCACCACAGAAATTCCTTGTGACGGCATGGAATGAGTGGGATTAAAGTTTCTAAACTGTGACTGTGCTGAGTCCATAAACTCCTTAGGTACCACTGTAGTTTTCTCATATGTAGCCTTGCTTGTGGAACCAAAAGAATACAGGAGGCCATGTAACCCAGGGCCTGCAGGATTTTCCTTGCAGTCAGCTGAGTTTGTCTTGTCAGATTTCTTGAAGTAATCCGGTAGCTGACTTTGTTTTTCTTCTGTGAGATAGGCCATTTGGGTGGTTGTATCTAGATCCGCACCCAGAAAGGTTATTCTTTGGGATGGAACAAGTCTTGATTTGTGCATGTTGACTGTATATCCCAAGGCCTGTAGAAGATTGATGGCATAATTTAAATCCTTTATCAAAGTTTGTTGGTTGTCCGCTTGTATAAGGCAGTCATCCAGATATGGGTAAATTTGAATCCCCTGAAGTCTGCAGTGTGCTATTACTGATGCCAAGCATTTTGTGAATACTCTGGGTGCAGTAGATAAGCCAAAGGGCAATGCTGAGAATTGATAATGCTCTGACCCTGCAATAAATCATAGGTGTCTTCTGCAACTTTGTCTGATAGGGACATGCAGGTATGCCTCCTTGAGGTCTAGAGTCACCAGCCAAGACCCCTTGCCCAGCATGGGAAGGAGTTGCTGTAGAGTCAGCATTTTGAATTTTGGCACAATGAGATAAGTATTCAGTGCGGACAAGTCGAGAATTGGTCTCCATTGATGCTCTTTTCTTGGAACAAGGAATAGCCTGGAGTAAAATCCTTGGCCTTGTTCTGAAATAGGAACTTTTTCTATGGCTTTCATTTTTAGTAAGTTCAAGATTTGCTTCAAAGCCTCTGCCCTTTGATTTGGTGGCAGACCTGGCATGCCTTTTCTTTTTGGCAATGTGTGGAAATGGAACCTGTATCCGTTGTCTATTATTTGGAGTGTCCATTTGTCTCTTGTAATGTTGTGCCAATTTTTTGAGAATAAAGAAAGCTTTCCGCCCAAAGGTGCTTCTAATTGAGCCCTGGTTGGCGGAGTCAAAGCAAAGTCATTGAGATTGTCCTTGTGCAGCAGTTGCAGGTTCTGAACTGCCTGGATTGGAGGTTGCCATTGACGGCCTCTGTAGGAGCCCCTAGCTTGCCCTCTACCTCTGGCACGCCTGTTCCTGCTCCTTTGAAATCTTTCTGTGTCCGGAAAGGACCAATACTTGGAAGGCCAATTTCTGCTGAATCTAGGCGGTTGGACTTGAAGAAAATCCTTAACTGTTTGTACAGATTTTGCCTTTTCCTCAAATTTCTTTAGGACTTCTTGAGCAGTGGAACCAAATAACTTTTGCTTTTCCAGTGGAGCATCCAAAAGCTTAGCTTTAACATGGTCTGGCAGAGATTGTTCCTTCAGCCAAGCATGCCTACGTATGACAACACCTGTCATTGCTGACCTACATGAAGCTTCCAATGCATCATAGCCACACTGTAAGAAATGGTTGCTAACCTGCTGGGAGTTATGTACCAGATCCTGAAGGGATTTACGGTCAAGGGGTTCAGTAGAAGACAATTTCTTATGCATTTCTTCTAACAAATACTCTTGATACTGTATCATATGAAATTGACAATTTAATGCCCTCATAGCAAGAGTGGCAGAAGTATACACTTTTTTACCCCATCTCTCTAATGCCCTGGACTCCTTTGCAGAGGGGAGTGGGTTCTTAGTAGTAACAGCTGCAACCCCTTTAGGGCCCTGTGAAATAGTTTCAGGGTCAGCAGAGTGGGCCTTGTAAAGAAAATTGTGTGTGTCCGGGACCCTGTAATACCTATCGGGCTTAACAGGGGCCGGAGGCAGAGTGTCAGGGGTCATACTAGAGTCAGAATACGCATCATCAATGACATTTAAAATAGGAGGAATAGCCAAAGGTCTATGCTGAGGTAAATGAAGAAAAGTTCTTTCCTGGAATCAGAATATTCCTGGCCCTGCCATTTGAAATGCTCTCTCATAGTGTAAAGGGTCTCCCCAAAGGAAAGCTCTTCAGGAGGGGAGGCTGAGGGAATAGATTCCTCTGCATCCGAATCCTCGTAGGCCGAATAAGCCTCCTCCTGGTAGTCTGAGTGATCCGAGCCAGCAGAGGCCTCCTCTGAGGAAAGGGGATCAGGGGGATCCACCCTGGACCTTTTGTCTAGAGGGGGTTGGGAGCCCCTGTCTGGATGGGGCTGAGAGCCCCTAATCAAAGAGATAAGATCCTCTGCTAAGGTTAGAATCTGTGAACTAGAAGAGGGTCCCTGAGGAATAACCCTGGGAGGCATGGCTTTAGTGTGCTTTGCAGCTTTAGCCCTGGTGAAGGCCTTAACAGACATGGATGCAGGAGGCCTGGCTGCACCAAGTGCTGGTGTAGCTTTGTCTAAAGGTATGGTGTCGGAAGATTCCAATACACCAGTTTCGGAAGGCAATTCTGAAACCAACTCGGTAGGGGCCTCTGGGACCAAGGCTGTCGGTTGTATTAATTCAGGGTTCGGAAGTTCCAAGGACTCTGTATCAGCCGAGACCGAGACACTCGCGGTAGGCCTAGCCGTGGTTTCAGCCGAAACCGCGGTCCGCGTGTCGGTCCTTGTCTTTCCGTTTCTTAATTAAATGTGATGTCGGGGTTTCCGACGGCATTTTGTATGAAAAACTATCCCCAATAAACTCTTCTGCGAACTCCGACCGACGTCTAAGAGTGCGTTGGTTGAAGGAAGCGCAGGCTGAACAGGCCGAGACATCGTGGTCTGGGCCTAAGCAGGGGAGACAGTAAGAGTGGAAATCCTTATGAGGTATTTGTTTCCCATAAGTTAAACAATTATTAACTTTTTCTGACATCGGCTGAGGCAAGAGAGTCCCCAACAGGGTACTTAGCTTTTGAAGTCTTCGGATAGCATTTTTACTGGAGCTGGCCAACCGGCACTTGCGAACTGCTTCTGCTTCGGGCACCACGCGGCAAGAAAGACTGAGGAAGATGGCATCAGCTGACGCTTTTATACCCCAGGTGCTGTGACGTCGAGGAAGGGGCGACATCAGCCGACGCCGGACCCAGACTTTGGAATCCGGCCGACCGAAGGGCTGCCTGAGGCAGGACAACCCATATGTGATGACTGCAGATGCATCCTTGAAGGACATCTTACTGATGGCTACGTTCATCAGCTCCTTGGCCACAGTCCCCGGACCAGTTGTGACCAAGTCCTGATTATACCAATAAAATATTTCACCCCCAGGTTGCACCATAAAGGTGTCAGTTTGTCGCTGTGCTTCCATTCCCTGCATGGTTGGGACTACTGCTATACCAAATAACTGTATGAGATCCCTGCCCAAGAGATTCACTGGGCACTTTGCAGAAACTACAATCTTACTTTTCTGTGTTAATCCTGAAACAGGATCAGTTATTGCAATATTGCGGGAGAGGGGCTCCCGATATAGCTGCCCATTAGCTGCTTTGACTAATATATAGTCGGATGATTCTGAGTTTCCTGGCAATTTGGAGGGGTGTATCAGGGTTCGTAATGCCCCTGAGTCACACAAAAATTTGACTTCCCTGCCTTCCACCGAAAGTATAACTTCTGGTTTAGTATCTGCTAAATAGAGCTCCAAGCTCAATAAAGCCAAGTCTAGCACTTCATTTTCTCCTTCACTATCATCCATTCCATGCACTTCCTCTATTTCCCTTTTCACATTCTCATTTGTCCTTTCTGCACTAGCCCCTTCTAATGATTCCTGACTATCATATAGTCAGTCTTCACCCTCCTTGTCTTCCGTAGTTGCTTTCTTATTTTTCTTGCAATCCCTTGCTAAATGTCCCTTTTTACCATATTTGAAACATTCACCCCTTTTCTTGCGTCCTTCAAAGTCTTCTGATCATTGATCAGACTGCCTGCCTCCCTGTGCATTTTTCCTGCCCTTCTTTTTCTTTTTGCTATTGAAATGCCTAGCATATTCAAGTAGTGATTGTAGCCTGCTAGTTCTATGATCAACCATATGTTTTGTAATGAAACTGCTTATAGGTGCACTACTGCCTTTCAAAAATGCATTTTTCAACTGCTGTTCATATGGGGAATCTTGTTTTTGGTCTTCGGGGATCTGCATCCCACAGTGGTTATTAAAACATTCCAGTAGCCTAGCGAAATATTGGTCAACTGTCTCACCCTCCTGTTGGATGCATTGATTAATGCACGTCCAGTCTGCCCTAGGTTTCCATTTTTCAGAGATGCGATCTGTAAGTCCTTTTACTCTAGCATCTAAATCTGCACTGCTATGAGGAAGGGGTTTTTGTTCAGAATCATAAGGATTCCAATTGCCACAAATCATGTACCACTCTGGCCCTACAATTTGTCGAACTACCTTTTCTATTTCTTCCCCGTTTAAATGATAACTTAGCCTCATTCCTTGTAAATCGTCCGAGAATTTTCTAAAATTAATTTTCAGATGGGGAATCCCTTCTGTAGCTTTTTGGATATCTTCCGGAGTCCAGGGTCTATATACTAAGATTGTTGGATACTGATTATCCTGCCCAGCCTGAGGGTTCGGTACTTCTATGAGTGGACAAATTTCCTCTTCTTCTTCTCTCGCAGGTTGTGTGTCTTTAAATTTCTGCCATGACTCCCGATTACCTGCTTTTGTTCGGGACCTAGTTTCAATGGGATCCCTTATTTTAGCTCGTTTTAGTTTTATAGCGTCCCTATCCTCAGTGACCACAGGATATAGCAGAGGTGGATCTACCTGTCTACTCGCTCCATATTCTGGTAAGGGAGGGGGAGGCGGAAGTGCTGTTGCTATTACTAGGTTATCATCCTCCGTATCTAAATACATTGTTTTTGAATCCTTGTTCTTTTGGTCCCTACGGTTTACTTCCTCCAGCCACCTGTGTGCCTGGGGAATTCCTGTCGTTGCTTTTTCACCTGACCTTTAGAATCAGTTTTAAGTTGTTTAATAAGTTTGATGAGTGAGGATTTTTCCAATTTTCCGTCAAATTCATATTTAATATCCCATTTTGAAAAGTATCTAACATTGTCTGCACGCTGTGAATGCATATATTTTGCATCTTCCGTTAACGGTGGGTCTTGGAGTGTTTTTGCACAGTTATTACCCATTTTCCCTTACCTTTGATTGTTACGTAACTTCACCTTGATTCTCTAGTTTTTAATGTGCACCACGGATTTTGTTATAGTCTCTTCAGAATGACTCCCTAAAGTCTACTTATTCTGTTTCTCCTGATCTATGACAAGACAGTACCTTTCTTATCCCTGACTGTAAGAAAAATACAATCTGACAAAAAACAATACATATCTAGTCCCTGATCCTAAAACAGAAAAAAGTAGATTCACCTTACCTGAGCCCACGTGATTGATCGCCGATTCGCGGAAAACCCGTCCTTCAGTCACGAATCAGAAAGTGGCTGGCCTCTTTTGACGACAATTCAGTCGGAGGACTTTACATATAAGAAGAACCGATTTGGTTTCTTCCCCGTACGGTTTCAGCCACCTGGCCGTCTGATCTGAAGTGAAGAGAGGGTATCCGGCTCGAAGGACCAATCTGTAAAGGAAAACACAAAGATCAATGCACGTTAGGTTCAAGCAAGGCACCCTTTATTACTTGCAGCAAGGAGACAAAGCACGTAGGTACAAGGTTAGTCTGATTTTCCATAGTTCAGCCTACAGTTTTTATACAGTTTACAGAAAGATGCTATTATTAGATTTGCTGCTGACATGGCCAAATAATTGCTGTTTTGAGAAAAACAACCTGGCCTTGAGTTTGTTTCAGCTTCCCTTAGTTTCTCACAATTCTTTCTCTAATTCTGATATGATACATTCAAGGTACAGTCCTGGCCTCATTACACTTTCTGCTGACCATGGTGGATTTACAGACATCCATTGTTCTCTTTTCAGAGCTTCTAGTAGCTGCATATTTTCACACAGAATAAGCAGAATAAATGTATTAACTCTTTTTAACCCTTAATACACTAAACCTGCACATTGCAGTTATATATTTTAATACACTAAGCCTACATATTGCATTGCAGTTATACATTTTCCTAACAATACATCACATATATTAATATATAACCCATAATGTGTGTAAATGTTAACTTAATATGGTTTTTGATTGCTTTCATGCAAGTCTGCCTATATCACCAGTGACAATTCAATAAAAACGGTTTAAAAAAAATTATGGTAAGTTACCAACATAACTGCACTACTGCGGTGGTGGTGCTGCGGTAGCGTTGTCGCCTCAGTTAGACGTTGCCCGTTCAATTCTCAGAGCATCTTCTGTGTGGCGACATGCGTGAATGGGCGTTCCTTCGTTGAAGGTTGTGTGTTAGGCCTGGCAAGCCAGCACGTAAAACTCTACTGCCAATCATTAGCGGACTGGAGTTCCGCTGTGGCGACCCCTAACCGTGAAAAGCCGAAAGAGACAAACCAACATAACTGCACTATGTTCTTCACTGTTCATATTACAGTACAAAGTCTTGGGAGGGCTCCCAAAGCTACTTTATAAAGGCAGCTGGAGTTCAGTCTGTGCCGAGATCATCAGATAATTGCAGGATGGCAGACACTAACCCAACTCTGGAAATGGCACTAAGATGGTAATGTTTAATGAAGGTATGTACAGATGTTTAAGTGGCTACTTCCAAGATAGACTGGGTTGGACCACCCCTTTCAAGAATGCTCTGGTGGCTGCTTTTGCTCTGCTGGAATGTATTCTTACCCGATCAAGTATATGCTTGCCAAGATGTGTATAACAAAAGGTTATACAATTAAATTTATAGTTTGATATTATCTGCTTCCCTACAGCTCTCCCCCTGCCTTTCCTTCTGCAAAAGCAATCAGCAGTTGATAAGATCTGTTTGGAAATGTAGTTCTGTTGAGGTAGAACCTTAGCTGTCAGTGCACATCCATAAGAGGTATGGTGTTCAAATACGCCTGTGGCAGATGTCAGTTTTAGCAGTTAAAGGGGTGATGAGGCTGCTGAACCCAAAAATGCAGGAGGGTTAATTTTTTCTGTTGCATAATTCAAGTCCCAAAGAGTTGAAGGATCACTCTTGGGGGGGGGGGGTATCTCTAAGGTGCAAGATTCTTTTCAGAAAATCAGAAAATGTTTCATGTAAGG
The DNA here is from genome assembly GCF_019279795.1 of Protopterus annectens. Lineage (NCBI taxonomy): Eukaryota > Metazoa > Chordata > Ceratodontiformes > Protopteridae > Protopterus > Protopterus annectens. The sequence goes on from NC_056739.1 coordinate 824,239,485, forward strand.
ACAAGAGAAGTCATGAGGAGACTAGAGCAGGCAAGCAGAACTAGCTAAAGCGTGCAGTTTTACACATGAATAAGACAGGTCCTTTCTTTATACCTGTTCCAACAGTGCTTTGGTGGGTAGAATGTCCCTTGCTTGGTCAAAATAGAAATCCCTTTCCATTAGATAAGCAGGATTTCATAGTCTCCTTAACTGCAAGTACATCATCTAAAATGACTGCCTGGTTGGAATCAAGAGACACATCTAAACTGTCAGGTTTGAGTGTCCACAGGTTGGAATGTATGATGGCCCTTTTGCTCTGGGGTTAGGAGTTCCATAATTTCATTTAGGGTTCTGACAAGGATAAGTAATAACATTAAATACAGTCTGGGCCAGTAAGGAGCAAACATCTATGGCCAGTCTTCCTTCAATTTCTGCAATACTCTAGAAATAAGGGGTAGTGGAGGTAGGTATAATGGAAGATGTCTGTCCAGGTAAAGGAGAAGCTGCGGTTCTCTACATTCCTCTGGGGGGGGGGGCTCTGGAACAGAAATTTTTGAACTAACTAAATTAGACACAAAAGTCTTCTATTACACAACTGTGTGTCAAGTCTAGAAACACCACCCGTCAGCATCCACTCATTGGGGTCCAAGATGGTAAGCAGGTCGTCTAACCGTGTAATGGATGAGCCTATACAGGCATAAGTTGTTGCTGTGCTGCATGCCATAGTTTCACTGCTTACCTGCACAGGTGGTAAAAGAGGGAGTGCCCCTTGTTTGTTGTTGCAACATTTTGGTTTCACTATCTGTATCTTCATATGTCTGAGTATGTTACCACTGAAGGCTTTCATGGCCAGAACGACCTCCATCATCTGTCATGTTTATTTGTTGGGCTTTCAAATGCCTGTCCCATATTTCCTGGACTCTGAAGCTGCCTTAATATCAGCAAGACAGAGGGACTCAAACAGTACAGTTGTGTACACTTACCATAAATGTAGATGTTCAAGTGTATTCACTGTTGCAGTCATCACATTTGGGTTATCTGCTTGCAATAGCCCTCAGTCGGCCTGATTAACAAAGTCTTGGGTCCTGCGTCAGTTGCTGTCTCTTCTTCTGTGACGTTAGGGGTATAAAGCATGCAGCCGACGCAATTGCATCAGTTTTTCTTGCCCCAGATGTCAGGTGCCCCCCCTAATGGGAAGCAATTAAATCTATAACTATACAAGGTTATACCTCCAACAAAAAAACAAATACACCAAAAAGCTTTTAAGCATAGTAAAGGAGAGAAGAGGTATAGCCAAAAGAAGTCAGGGGGCTGGAGGGAGGGTACCCAGGACTGCAATAGTGAATACACTCGAACATCTACATTTATGGTAAGTGTACACAACTGTACTATGTTCTTCATGTTTCACTGTTGCAGTCATCTCATTTAGATAGATTCCCAAAGCTAAGGATGGGAGGAGGAAATTAGATAGCATTAGGGCCATCTATAAGGCTATGCAAGACTGCAGTGGCAAAGCCAGCTCTGGATTTAGAGAAAATTGGTAACTGGTAATGCTTGGTGAAAGTATGCACAGAACTCCAGGTAGCAGCTTCTAGGATGTCCCTGGTAAGTATGCCTCTGAGAAAGGCTATAGAGGTAAATGCAGCCCTGGTTAAATGGGGTCTGATCCCCTGTGGGATAGATTTTCCACTGTGCTTATAGCAGAAATGAATGCAATGGCCTTTCCATTTAGAAATGGTTTGCTTTGAAATAGCCTTTCCCTCTGCCCCTGCAGCAAATGCCACCAGCAGTTGTTCAGATTTCCTTTGAGGTTTAGTCCTGTCCAAGTAGAATCTAAGTCATCTGTGCAGTATCCGTTCCCCTTTGCTCTGTGGATTAGGAAAGAAGGTTGGCAAATGAATGGACTGATTAAGGGCTACACTGGATACCACCTTGGGCATGAAAGAGAGATTCGTCCTGAGGGACACCCTGTCCGCATGAAAGATGATGAAAGGCTCCACTGCCGTAAGGGCCTGTAATTCAGATACCCTTCTTGCTGAAGTGATTGCTAAAAGGAAAGCCGTTTTCCAAGAAAGGAATTTTAAATCTGCAGTAGCAGCTGGTTCAAAAAGAAGGGTGAGTTTCTCCAATACAAAGTTAAGGTCCCAGGCTGGAGTTGGAGCTCTCCTGGGTGGTCTTAAATCTTTGGCCACTCTAAGGAACTGCTTGAGCAGTGGATGAGAGAAGAGGGGAGGTTCTGTATTATAATCACCTGAAATGGCTGAGGCGTGCATTTTTATTGAGGAAAAAGACAGGCCCTTGTGAAGTATCTCAGTTAAGTACTGTAAAATCTGAGGTAAATTGGGCACTGCAGTGCTCATCCCTTGTGAATGGTTCCAGGCACAGAATCTTTTCCATTTTTCAGCATAAGATTTTCTAGTACCAGGCCTCCTTACCTCTAAAATTATATCCATCACTGGTTTACTGAGGGATGGTAAAGGAGAGATTAGGTAATTAGCCAGGCTGCTAGGTTCAGTATTTGAAGCTGAGGGTGCAGAATCTGGTTCTCCTGCTGAGACAGCAGGGTAGGAGCCTGAGGCAGGTGCCATGGGGCCAACAGTGACACACTGCACAAGAGGGGGTACCCACTGTTGGCATGGCCAGTCTGGTGCAATCAAAATCATCCTTGGTTTGTCTTGCTTGATCTTTAGTAGTACCTTGAAGAGCAGAGGAGGAAAGGCATAAACTGATAGGTTTTTCCAGCTGAAGGACAGCGCATCCACTTTCCAAGTTTGTCTGTGGGGAGTCCTTGTGCAAAATTTGTCCAATTGATAGTTCTGGTGGGAGGCAAACAGGTCTATATCTGGGCTCCCCCATTTGCTTGTCAACATGTTGAAAATCCTTGGGTCCAGTTTCCACTCGTGTGGGTCCATGAGGTTTCTTCTTAGTTTGTCTGCCAGTGTATTTAGTTTCCCCTGGCAGGAATTGAGCTTGTAGATGCACTTGGTAGCTCAAGGCTGTGTTCCACAATACCATGGCTAGTCTGCAGAGGGGGTAAGAATGCATACCCCCCTGCTTATTTACCACATAACAGTGGTGTTGTCAGTCTTTGCCATTAATTGTCCTGGAAGAGTGTGGTCCTTGAATTCTGTCAGAGCATTCTGTACAGCTAACATTTCTTTTTGATTGATATGCTGGTGCATTTGACTTGGGTTCCATTTGCCCTGAATGCACTTCCCTGCCAGGTGAGCCCCCCATGCATAGTCTGATGCGTCTGTTAGGGTTTGGGTGGCAAGGGGTAGTGTAAATAGTAGTCCCTTGTTTTGGTGGCAGGCCTCTGCCCACCAAAGGAACTCTAGGCATAGGCAAGGTATGATAGAAAACATTGCTTCTAGATCCTGAGAATGTTAACACCACAGGCTTTTTAGATGCCATTGTAGTTTCCTCATATGCAGCCTTGCATATGGAATTAGAAGAATGCAGGAGGCCATGAACCCCAAAGCTTGTAGCATTTGCCTCGCAGATAGCAGGGTTTTTGTGGCCACTTGTTTGAAGTAGGTTGACAAATGAATTTGTTTCGCTGGCGTGAGGAAAGCCATCTGGGAAGTTGTATTCAAGCTTGCTCCCAGGAATATAATTTCTTGACATGTGTGATTTATTTTCATTTATGGTGTACCCCAGACAAGTTAGCACCCTTTGTACAAAGGCCAGATGTTTCAAAATTATGTCCTGGCTTTCTGCCTGAATTAGACAATCGTCCAGGTATGGGGATATTTGAATATTTCTTTACCTGCAAAATGCAATGACTGGAGCTAGGCACTTTGTGAATACCCTGGGCGCAGTAGATGAGCCAAAGGGCAGTGCAGAGAACTGATTTGCTGCTTTGAAGCGTAGGTATCTTCTGCAAGATTCCCTGATAGGGATGTGCAGGTATGCTTCCTTTAAATCTAGTGTTGCCAACCAGGCATCTTTGCCTAGCATAGGAAGCAACTGGTGAAGAGTCAGCATCTTGGATTTTGGAATCATCAAAAAGGTGTTTAGAGTAGACAGGTCCAGGATAGGATGCCATGAATGGTCTTTTCTGGGTACCAGGAAACGCCTTGAATAGAAACCTTGTCCCTTTTCCTCTTCTGGTACCAATTGAATAGCCCCTATGCTTGAGAGAGAGAGCACTTGCTTTTGGGCCTTTGCCCACTGATTTGGAGGTATATCCGGCCAACCTTTTGGATTTGGTTAACATATGGAAGTAAAATCTGTAGCCTTGGGACACTATTTAAAACCCATTTGTCCTGGGTAACGAGTCCCCAGTTCTTTGCATGAAGTGTAATCTTTCCCCCCAAAGGGGCAGACAATTGAGAAGTGCTTGGAAATTTTAAAAAGAAGTCACTGAGACAATTTACCATGGGGGGAGTTTTATTACTCCCAGATTTGGAAGTGGAGGCCCCTCACTGCTTAGTCCTGTGCATACCCTGGGAATGAAGCCTGGGTGCTCTGCTGGATCTGGGTTTGAACTGAGAAGGTCTGGAAGAGGCAGGAAAGGACCAATTCTTAGAAGGCCAATGCCTACTAAATCTTGGAGATTATACTTGTAAAAAATCTTAACAGTTTGCATAGATTTGGCTTTTTCCTCCATCTTTTTAAGAACTTCTTCTGCCTTGTTGCCAAACAGGCAGTCCTGATTTAAGGGAGCATTCAGTAATTTCGCTTTGACATGATCTGGCAAGGATTGCTCCTTAAGCCAAGCATGCCTTCTAAGTACAGACCCAGTTACAGCAGCCCTGCAAGATGCCTCTAGTGAATCAAAACCACATTGCAAAGTATGTTTACCAACTTGTTCAGCAGAATGCATTAAATCATGTAAATCCTTATTTTCAGCACAATCAGGAATCAACAATTTTCTGTTTAAGCAATCCAATAATATGGTGCTGATACTTTAACATATGAAACTGGCAATTCAAGGCCCTAATGGCCAAAGTTGCAGAAGTTTATACCTTCTTACCCCCTCTATCCAGTGCCCTGGAGTCTCTTGTCAGAGGGGGTAGGATTTTTGCAGTAGTAGCTTTAATGCCCTTGGGTCACTGTGAAATGGTTTCAGGATCCGCAGTAGGATTTTTGAAAAGGAACTTGGGAGCAGGAGGTAAAGAGTAAGGGGCCAAGCTAGATTCAGAAAAGACATCATCAACAATGTCCAGTATGGGAGGTATAGCTAAAGGCCTGTGCTGGGGCAGGAGTAAGAAATCCCTAAGCCTCTTTTTAGAATCAGAGAAATCCTGACTTTCTCAACAAAAATGCTCCCTGAGAGTATGCAAAGTTTCTCCAAAAGAGACATCCTTTGGGGGGAATAGAGTCCTCAGCATCAGAATTCTCATTAGGTAGAGAAGGGTAAATCCTGGTCATCAGAGGAAACAGAAATTTCAGAATCCTGGTCAGAAGTATCATAAGCAAACTCAGTCCTAGGTCTCTTAGAGGGGAAAGGTTGGCTTCCCCTGATTAAAGTAATAAGGGCTTCAGCCATTCTTATCATTTGCTTTTTAGGCATCGAGGCCTGACCATGCGGTCTGAGCATCAGTTTTCTAGGCATGGTTCGAGTTTTAGGCCTTGAAGAAGATGGCGTTGGTTTAATATGCAAGTCAGTAGGCCTGAATACACCCTCAGAAGCCAGTGCCTGCACAGCAGCTCCGGACCCATCCAAAAGTAGAGACTTCCACAGTTGAAGCATCTTGCGGCATACCGGACTCCGAATGGGTCTCAGTAGAGGCCTGCGAATCTGAAGTAGTGGGTATCAGGGGCTGTGAAAGCACCTTACTGAGTACCGGTGAACTGGCAACTGGCTTAGGAGAAGCGTCATCAGCAGTTTTGGACCTAGGCAGCCTGTCTCTGTCTTTATCTTTGTGTTTTTTTGGAATGTCGGCAGTCTGATGGCTTACCGAAGACATACCAGGATAATTGAACAGAGCACCAAAATATTTAGAAGCGAAAATAAACCGACGACGGATAGTTTATGGTTTAAATAAGGCACAAAACCAACAGCGATGTACGGTCAGGGCCTAGGCAAGGAATACAGTATGAATGAAAATCTTTATGAGGTATTTGCTTTCCACAAGAAATGCAATTATTTACTTTTACTGACATTGGTTTAGAGCAAGAACAAGTTTCCCCAACAGGGTACTTAGCTTTTAGTTGAATACTTCAGTTCTGAAACTCGAAAACGAAAATTTCAGGAGTCGGCCGACCGGCACTTGCGAACTGCTTCTGGCACCACACGGCAAGAAAGACTGATGTAATGGTGTCGGCTGCATGTTTTATACCCCTAATGACCTGACGTCACGGAAGGAGAGACAGCAACCGATGCAGGACCCAAGACTTTGTTACTCAGGCCGACTGAGGGCTACTGCATGCAGATTACCCAAATGTGATGACTGAAACAGTGAAACACGAAGAACATCAGCCAGTTTCAATAAAAAGACGTACTGTCGACACCACATGCGCTTTCGCAGACTAAGCTGTTTCTTCAGGTTATGTCGATCAAACTAAAAAAACTCAGTTTAACTACCATATACTACCCTCCCTTGATTAATCGTGACATCAAGGCACTCAAGTTAAACAGTCTCATAAAAGCATATGCATAACATCCAAGTACAGAAATCATAACATTCATAAAAATGCATACGTAACAAACACACACTATATATATATATATATATATATATATATATATATATATATATATAAAATACAAAGGCAAAAAAACTTGTCTTAGGTCCCTAGATTTTAGCTTAGGTTTTATAGGGACCGCATCGAGTCCATGTCCACTAACACCTCTCAGTCTAATGATCCACTTGGACTCGAATTGCTCAGTACTATCCCTGATGTCACTTCCTCAATGTCTCATGCACTCTCCCTATAACCAAAAAAATAAAAGTATACTTAGTACCACTGGCAATGACATGTTTTGCAAGGGTTTTCGTTTTATTCCCTTTGCTAATGATACAGATGTTCCTTTATTATTTCGCTAAGTGTTGTATCAGTCTTGCCCAAGTAAAATTTTGAACACAAACACTGGGCCAAGTAAACATGGGAGTTGCTACAAGTGGCAAAAACATTGAACCTACATATTTTGCCTTAATGTAAGGTCCAGGCTGTCTGTGGTTAGGCTTGTCTCCAGAAGGTGAAAGGGATCCCCCCCTCCCCCAGGATTCTCAATGGTCTCCCTCCAAAATAATTTCTTAGGATTTCCGTGCTGTAAGCCTCCAGTTGTCCAGACATTCACTTAATTGTGTCTATGAAGTACTGGATGCTCTCTTACTGTAAAGGTCTGCTGCTTCCAAATGTGGTGCAGTATTCTGACAGCCATGTTTTTTGGAAAAAAAAAATCTGCTGAACAGCATCCACGTCTATTCTGAAAAAGATCACCACTGGTAGCAGGTTTTAGCTGTGACCTTTGGTCATTCAGGGTTAAGGCCACTTCCAGAAAAGCAATCTATAGTGATCTGTATGGCTGAGAGAAGTTTAGGAGAGGATATCTGGATCAGCCAATTGTCTAAATATGGATAAATGTGAGCACCCCTCAGCTGCAGTGCAAACATCGCAAAGACTCAATGCGGTAGACAATTCAAATGCAGAACTAAGAGGACACCCTTTGAATCATCGTAGGTTCCTGCAAAATAGGAATATGAAGATAGGCACCTTCAAAGTCCAGTTCTGCCATCAACACTCCTGGCAAAATGAGAGGTAGGAGCTTTCAGAGTAAACACACTGAAGTTGGGTACTACCAAAAATTTGTTTTGCCTTGAAAGATCCAAGATAGGCCTTCTAGGTTCTGCCCTTCCTTGGAACCAAGAAGATATGGGAGAACAATCCTGTGCCTGCCTCTCCTGCTGGAACTGGCTAAACAGCTCCTTCCTTGCTTAAAAAAAAAGAGGAGTGATTTGTAGTGGCACAATTTTTTTTTTTTAGGAGAGGGGTGTGATTCTTAATAAGGTTTGTGGTTTTCAAGAACTGAGAAAGTAGACTTCCTTTATAATCTGTAGTACCCAATGGCATGAAAAGTGTGCCTTCCTCAGAGTTGAGTGGGGTTGAGATAGGTTTTAAGCACAGGGGTAGGAAATGTTGGACAATCACAGTTGCTCCCTTCCAGGTGCTGGGTCCTCAGACTCCCCAGGTCTAAAGTGTCAGTTTAACACCAATACCTAGGCTTTTTTCCTCTTGGAGCTTTATTGTATTTCCTGCCCTAGGAGAAAAAAAATAGGACTTACTACGGTTGTTTCTACACTCAAGTAGAGGAAAGTAGAATTTTTTACTAAAATCATGGTCTTCCTATCCAGTCTCTCACACCTTTTCAGTTGGTCTAAAGAGAAACTCTATATGCAAAGTGGCATTAAGGAGCGCTGCTTTAACATGACCTGACAGAAGCTCTGACCTCAGCCAGGCATGTCTCTCTTGTAACAGACCCTGTAGCAGCTACCCTGCATGACTCCTCCAATTCATCAGTCACAATTAAGTGAATGCCTGGACAGCTGTAGGCCTGCAGTGCACAAATCTCTCCCCCACTTCTGGAGGCTCTTATGCTGTACCCCCCTCCATCTTCGACATCCTTTGCTAAACTATCCTAAACAGACGTGGAACAAACAGTTCAACACTCTCATAGCCAAGGTAGACACTGTGCAAGTCTTTCTGCCCCTGTCATTTATAGGTTGGTACTAGACTATCAGTCCTAGGGCCTATACAAGCCTAGCCATAACAATTCCCTGGATATTTCTTCCCACAATACTTACTTCCCTGGACCCCTGTCCAGCAGGGCGACTGACATGATCCCCAGGATGAATTTCTTATCTCCCATCCAATCAAGGCTCCTTTTGAAGAGGGCCAAGGAGGCGCTTTGCTTGACATGTATGGGCAGTCTATTCCAGAGTATGGGGAGTCTCTCGGTCAGGAACCTATCCCTCCAGCATGTTTTGTTTACTGTGATGACCAGGTTTAGATCCCAGGAGTGTGTGGCTCTGAGGGATTGGGTATTCTTTACGTGTAGCATGTCCAACAGCTCAGGGTTTGACATGGCCTTGTATGTTAAGCAAAGATCGCCTCTGAGTAGGCAATATCCCACAGAGTATAGCTGGAGTTTTTTTTTTTTTAAACGGTCAGCATAGTGCATCTGCTTTAGGCCTGTGATTCTTTTAGTGAGGTATTTCTGCGGCCTTTCCAGCTGTTGCAGATATCTTGTGAGGTACATACCAAACAGGGCGTTGTACTCTATATGTACTGGTTTAAGCACTTGGCCTTCGGGCCAGTTATTTTACATTAAGGTTTGTGGTCTGCACTCTTGTGGGAGGAGAGGCTGGACTCTGCCCTTCTGAGCTGGGAATTTCTGGTTAAAGGCTTACAGTGCCTGCATATTTGAACGGTTTCTTACTGAAATTGGTGTGCCTTGTTTGCTGTAGCGTAGACTAGATCCAGGCCTGCTGAATCTAGCTTTGTTTGTATAACTTGAGCACTAATCCAGGCCTACTTAAAAGTATTCAATTGTATTTATTACTGCTTGGTAGTAACCTGATTAAAGTGTAGCTATCATTCTAAGCCTTTTGGTTTAAGCACTTGGGCTTCAGACCAGTTGTTTTACATTAAGGTTTGTGGTCTGCACTGTTGTGGCGGGATAGGTAGCTTACATCCTTCTAAGTTGGGAACTGCTGATTGAAGGCAGTGTCTGTTATTCTAAAAGTGTATTAGTTCTGGTTTAAGTACTTGGGCTTCAGGCCAGTCATTTTACATTAAGGTTTGTGGACTGCATTCTTGTGGGAGGACAGGCTGGACTCTGCCCTTCTGAGATGGGAATTTCTAGTTAGAGGCTTACAGTGCCTGCATATTTGAACTGTTTCTTACTGAAATTGGTGTGCCTTGTTTGCTGTTGCATAAACTAGATTCAGGCCTGCTTTGTTTGTATAACTTGAGCACTAATCCAGGCCGCCATTTTTGGAGAAGTTCCCCTGCATCCCAGTGGCAGGAGTGTGCAGTTAGAACTTGTCTGATTGTAGACTACAGGAACAGCGCATAGTTTTGAGATTTATTTATTGGTTAATTGGGTAATTTGCTTAAAAGCCTTTTCTGATTTCTTGTAGTCATCTAACGTAGTTTTAAGTGTATTTTTTACTGTTTGTAGCTGCGTAAAGCTGTTTTAAGTGTATTTTTTACTGTTTTTGCCTTATCTTTTCAAAAAAACATTTTCCTTGTTTCCCACCTTTCTAAACTAGTATAGTCCAGTTTTTAGGCTAGTGCTGAATTCAGGGCTGTGTTACAAGTTTGAGTTGCCCATCCCTTACTTGGATAGGAGGAGGTTTCTCTGTTCACCTGTGTGAGGGAGAGCTTTGAGCAGCCATCTGTCCCTGCAGGAGTGGTTCCAGCCCAGAAGTTAGAAATTGGCTCCAAATGGCTTATAAACTACTCTTTTTCATTTCCCTGCTTTAAAAACCGTGTTCGCACGGTTTTGCACATCCAGGCAGTGCCGGTTAGCTAGGGCTAAATTATTCCTGGCTCCACCAAGTCTCCTCTTCAGTTTTTCCCTTGGAAGTAGTCTAACTCTCAACCTAAGCACTTAAAAAGCATCCTACAGTCCAGCACTTGCTCAAACCTAATAGCAAGCACTAATATACTCAGACACTTGATTGCCCAAGCAGGGCAAGTCTTATTCACACCTCACCAACCAAGCGACTAAGCAGCTCACCCTACTATTCAGGCATGACCAAAGGGCAATTTCAGATATACTCTAGTCCAGCTGGTGAACCTGGGTATCCTAAGGCAATGTTACATGAACACAGACAACCCTTTCCTCCTAGCAAAGAACATTAACATATGCGAGAGATGCAATTATACAGCTAAACTGGAGGCTAAGCTCTCTCCACCCAAGACTGGAACAGGCAGTCATGAGGAGAAGGTTAACACTTGCACCACACCTCCAGCCTCACACAGACATACTAAACCAGCACGGGCAAAAAATACACAAATACACTAAATCATACTCGGAGGCTCTAAATAAAAACCTGCAAAAGCATCAGAGACCTCCAAAGCAGACACCCAAAAAAACTGCACCTCCCGTCACAAACCAGACTACACATAAAACACAAAATCAGTGTGCCGCTCAATCACAGCCCTTAAGGCAAAATAACATACCTAACACACTAGTAACAGGTGACTCTATAGTCAGGCACACTGACGTCCCACTCACTAGGCTGGACAAGGAGAAGGTTATTGTTAGCTACCGGTCGGGAGCCAGAATCCACCACATAACACAAGCACTCAGGTCACTCCAGAACAAGTACAAATATGACTCTGTCATTATTCATGTTGGTGTGAATGACCTAAGACGTACCTCCCTGGACTACATGAAGAGAGACATGGAAGAGCTCTCTGATCATTTAGCCCAGGTGGGTATTACCCTGACTAGCATCCTGCCCTCACCAAGAATGATACCGCAGTATAAAGAAAACAATTATCAATTTCAACAATTGGCTAAGCTTCTGGTGTCATTCAAAGGGGATCCAGTGTCTGTCAGTCTGGGACGACATGCTCGACAAGCCTCGTTACTTCGCAAGAGACGGCTTGCACCTGTCACCCCTAGGATTTCAAATACTGGCCCAAAAGTCAAACCCACCTCCATAAACAGCACAAATAAAAAAAAAATGAAGGTTATGCTACTCATCGCCAGGAGTTCAAATCTTAAAATGCACACGCTCGAAGCACTCCTCAGTATGGAGAAAGTACAGTTGTGTACCTACCATAAATGTAGATGTTGGAGTGTATTCACTGTTGCAGTCGTTACACTTGGGTTATCCTGCTGGCAGGCTACCCGCAGTCGGCCAGAATTCCAAAGTCTAGGTCCGGCGTCGGTTGCTGTCACCTCTTCCCTGATGTAAGTGCTCCAGGGGTATAAAAGATGCAGCCGACGCCATTTTCTTCAGTTTTTCTTGCCCCAGATGTCAGGTGCCCCCAAATAGGTAGGCTAAAAAATTATGCCAAGAAGCATGCATGTACTAAAATAAACATTTCCTTCATCTACAAGCAAATACACCACATGGGTTGTATAGAATAGAGAAGTACAGAAAAGTCCTAGCAAAGAAAAGGGGGATGGTGGGTGGGTAACCTGGACTGCAACAGCGAATACACTCGAACATCTACATTTATGGTAGATACACAACTGTACTATGTTCATCGTGTTTCACTGTTGCAGTCATTACACTTGGGTTGAATCCCAAAGCTGAGGTTGGGTGGCTGGGCCTAAATAGGATTAGGAGAGGCTACAAGGCCCTGCAGAACTGCAGTGGCAAAGCCTGCTCTGGATTTAGAGTAGAGAGGTAAGTGGTAGTGCTTGGTGAAAGTGTGCACTGAACTCCAGGTTGCAGCCTCTAGAATGTCTTTGGTTGGTACTCCTCTGAGGAAGGCTGCTGCTCTGGTTGAATGTGGCCTAATGCCCTTAGGCACTGATTTGCCATGTTGTGAATAGCAGAAATGAATGCAGTGTTCTATCCATTTTGAAATAGTCTGCTTTGAGATAGGCTTTCCTTGTGATCCTGCAGCATAAGCTACAAACAGTTGCTCAGTCTTTCTGAAGGCTTTTGTTCTGTCCAAATAGAAGCGTAGCTGTCTGTGTATGTCCAAAGCATGCAGAAGTCTCTCTCCTTTATTCTGGGGATTTGGATAAAATGTTGGCAAATGAATGGTTTGGTTAAGAGCCACACTGGATACTATCTTTGGCATAAATGTTGGGTTTGTCCTTAGAGAAACCCTGTCCTGATGAAAAATGATGAAAGGTTCCACTGCCATTAATGCCTGTAACTCTGAGACTCTTCTTGCTGAAGTTATTGCTAGGAGCAGAGCAGTTTTCCATGATAAGAATTTTATATCAGCTGTATTGGCTGCCTCAAAAGGAGGCAGTGTGAGCTTTTCTAAAACAAAATGTAGGTATCGGTGCTCTCCTTGGGGGTCTTATGTTTTTGCCCCTCTGAGGTACTGTTTTAGTAGTGGATGAGAGAAAATAGGAGGTTCCATATTGTAATGAGCTGAAATGGCAGAGGCATGGATCTTAATTAATGAGAAGGATAGGCCTTTGTCCAGCATCTCAGTTAGGTATTGTAAAATCTGAGGTATGTTTGGAACAAGTGGTTCGAGTCCTTGTGCCTGGTTCCAAGCACAGAATCTCTTCCATTTTTCTGCATAAGATTTCCTAGTGCTGGTCCTCCTGGCTTTTAAAATGACATCCATAACAGCTTAAGAGAGAGGTGTGGTCTGAGTGGCTATATTATCTGCCATGCAGCCAGATTTAAGGTTCTGAGTTGACTGCGCAGAATCTGACTGTTTTGTTGAGTCAGAAGATGAGGAATTTGAGGTAAAGCCCAGGCTGGGCTTTGAGACAAGCTCTTTAGGATTGGGTACCAGTGCTGGAGTGGCCAGTCTGGGGCAATCAGAATCATTTTTGGCTTTTCTTATCTGACTTTTAGGAGCACCTTGGGAAGAAGAGGCAGTGCAGGAAAGGCATAAACTGTCAGTGTTTTCCAGCTGAATGATACAGCATCCACCTTCCATGCTTGTGAGTGATAAGTTCTTGTGCAGAATCTCTGTAGTGGGCAGTTGTGAGGGGAGGCAAAAAGATCTATGTCTGGGCGTCCCCATTTCCTTATCATCATGCTGAAAACCTGTGGATTTAGTTTCCATTCGTGAGGATCCATGAGATTTCTGCTTAGTTCGTCTGCCAGAGTATTTTTCTTTCCTGGCAGGAATTGTGCCTGCAGATGTACTTGATAGGTCAGTGCTGTGTTCCACAAAGTCATGGCTTGCCTGCAGAGGGGGTAGGAATGTGTGCCCCCTTGCTTGTTTATGTACCACATAACTGTGGTATTGTCAGTCTTTAGTAATAGTTGTCCTGGATGTAGTAGATCCTTCAAGGCTGTCAGGGCATGCTGTACAGCTAGCATCTCTTTTTGATTGATGTGAAGATGCATTTGTCCCTTGGGCCACAAGCCCTGAATACATTTTCCTGCCATATGTGCCCCCCAGGCATAATCCGATGCATCTGTTGTTATTGTCTGTCTGGCTGTGGGTAAGGTGAAAGGCTGTCCCTTGTTGTGGTGACAGGCCAGTGCCCACCATCAAAACTCCTGATGCAGGCAGGGAATAAGAGTTATTATTGTTTCCAGGCTGTGGCAACGTTAAGTGCAAACACTTTTTAGATACCATTGTAGTTTCCTCATATGCAGTCTTGCATATGGAATTAGTAGAATGCAGGATGCCATGAAGCCCAGAGCCTGCAGAATTTTTCTTGCAGGGAGCTGGGTCTTTGTTGCCATCATTTGAAAGTAATGAGTCAGTTGCCTTTGTCTGGCATGAGATAAGCCATCTGGGCAGTTGTATTTAAGCTTGCACCCAGAAATATTATCTCTTGAGAGGGCACTAGTTTTGACTTATTTTCGTTTACTGTGTACCCTAGGCAAATTAGTAATCTTTTTACAAATGACAGATGCTTCAGTAGAATGTCCTTGCTCTCTGCTTGGATAAGGCAGTCGTCCAAGTAGGGATACATTTGAATTCCTTTTTGTCTGCAACATGCAATTACTGGTGCCAGGCATTTTGTGAAGACCCTGGGCGCAGTAGACAAGCCAAAGGGCAGTGCAGAGATTTGGTAATGCATTGAGCCAGCTATGAATCTGAGGTATCTTCTGCAAGATTGTCTGATTGGGACATACAGGTATGCCTCCTTGAGGTCCAAAGTAACTAGCCAAGCCTTCTTGCCCAGCATGGGTAGAAGTTGCTGCAGTGTTAACATTTTGAATTTTGGAATATCCAGGAAAGTATTTAGGATTGACAGGTCCAGTATTGGTCTCCAGGCTTTGTCCTTTCTGGGTACCAGGAAAAGTCTTGAGTAAAAACCTTGTCCCTGCTCTTGCTGTGGTACTCTTTGAATAGCTCTCATGTCCATGAGCGAGAAATTTGTTTTTGTGCCTCTGTCCATTGGTTTTGGGGCAGGTCTGGCATACCTTTTGATTTTGGAAGGGTGTGAAAGTGGAACCTGTAACCCTGAGAAACAATATTCAGTACCCATTTGTCCTGGGTGATCAGTGCCAATTTTGTGAGAAAAGTGCTAGCTTTCCCCCTAAGGGTGCTGCCAAAAGGTAAGTGCTTGGCATTTGTAGAGGGAAGTCATTGGGACTGTTTCCTATAAGGTTGTGATGTCTTCTCCTCCTTTGGGGGCTGAAGCACCCCATTGTTTAGGTCTGTATGAGCCTTGGGGCTGAGATCTGCCTCTTGGGCATCTGTATCTGCCTCTTTGTGGCCTAACATCGGAAAGGACCAATTTTTAGAAGGCCAGTTTCTGCTAAATCTAGGTGGCTGAACCTGTAAGAAATCTTTTACTGTCTGCATTGACTTTGCTTTATCCTCCATTTTCTTTAACACCTCTTCTGCCTTAACACCAAACAAAGTATCATGCTGTAGTGGAGCATACAATAATTTTACTTTAACATGATCAGGTAAACTTTGTTCTTTTAACCAAGCATGCCTTCAAATGACAGAGCCTGTAACTGCGGCTCTACAAGAAGCCTCTAATGAATCAAAACCACATTGCAGAGTATGCTTTCCCACTTGTTCAGCTGCATGCAATAAATCTTGCATTTCCTTATTGTCAGGACATTGAGTTTGTAAGCATTTTCTGTTTTAACAAAGACATTAAGTATTGTTGATATTTAAGCATGTGAAACTGGCAGTTTAAAGTCCTTGCAGCTAAAATAGCAGAAGTGTAAACTTTTCCCCCATCTATCCAGAGCTCTGGAATCCCTATCAGAGGGGACAGGGTTTTTTGCAATGGAAGCCTTAACCCCTTTGGGACCCTGAGAAATAGTTTCTGGGTCAGTAGAAGGGTTTCTATAAAGAAATATATGAAAGTCAGGGACCCTGTAGTACTTGTCTGGCTTGACTGGTGCAGGGGGTAAAGAATCAGGAGACAGACTGAATTCAGAGAAAAAATCAACAATATCAAGCACAGGGGGAATAGCCAGGGGCCTGTGCTGAGGCAATAAAAGAAAGTCTCTGAGCCTTTTCTTGGATTCTGAATAATCCTGGCTCTCCCAATGAAAATGCTCCCTCATGGTGTGCAAGGTTTCCCCAAAAGAGTAATCCTCAGGCGGAGAGGCTGAAGGTAATAGATTCTTCTGCATCAGAGTCCTCATAGAAAGGCAGAGAATATCCCTGATCTGAAGAAGAATCAGAGGAAATAGAAATCTGGTCAGAGGAGTCAAAGTCAGTGTCTTGCCTAGGCCTTTTATCAGGAGGGGGATGGGAACCCCTGATCAAAGTAATTAGGTACTCAGCCATTTTAAGCATCTGTTTCTTTGGCATGGATGACTGTCCAGGAGAATGCTGTACTTGTTTCCTTGTCTTAAATGGTGTTTTTGACTTTGCCTTGGCTGCTGTAGTGGACTTAATAGTAAGCTGTGGAGGTCTGAAAACACCCTTAGAAGCCGATGCCTGCTCAGCAGCTCCTGACCCATCTGAGGGAATAGTTTCCGCAGGCCCAATACCTTGAGTTTCCAGAGGCCTAGGTGTCTCCACGTGGGAGTCGGATGCGGCATGTGGCTCTGAGGTAGCGGGTGACAGGGGCTGTGAAAGCTCCTCACTGAGAACCGGGGAACCAGGGACTGGCCTAGAAGAGGCTTCGGCGTAGGTTTTGGACCTCGGATGCCTGTCCTTTTCTTTGTCTTTGCGTTTTTTATGAATTCGGGTTGTCGGTTGTTCCGACGGCATTATGTAGTTAAATCTTCGGCCAAAGTAATGTAAAGCAAAATCAAAATGACGCTTGCTTGGTTGAATCTAGCACAAAACCGACAACTAGCAACGTCATGGTCAGGGCCTAGGTAAGGAATACAGTAAGAGTGAAAATCCTTATGAGGTATTTGCTTCCCACAAGAAATACAATTGTTAACTTTTACTGACATCGGTCTGGAGCAAGAAAAAGTTTCCCCAATGGGGTACTTAGCTTTATTGAAGACTTCGGCACTTGCGAACTGCTTTTGCTTTGGACACCGCACGGCAAGAAAGACTGAAGAAAATGGCGTCGGCTGCATCTTTTATACCCCTGGCGCACTGATGTCAGGGAAGAGGCGACAGAAACTGACGCGGGACCTAGACTTTGGAATTCTGGCCGACTGTGGGTAGCTGCCAGCAGGATAACCCAAGTGTAATGACTGCAACAGAGAAACACGATGAACATCGTTGACATCTGTGCAGTAACTGAAACCTGGTTCAAGGCTCCAGAGAGCACCCCAGCACTACCGGGCTACAACTCATACCACACATTTCGGCCACAGAACATGGACTGAAACACAAAAGGAGAGGGTGTACCCATATTTATCAAGGATACCTACACCTCCAGGTTAGTGGCGCAGCAGCATACCTCTGAGATCATCCATGTGCAACTAACATCGGGCAAATCTGCAATGCAAATTGTGGCCTGCTACAGATCACCCTCCATGACCCAGGACCACTACTCCGCCTTTCTGGAGACTATGGAAAATATGAAGGTCCTACTGAACACCCTGATATTGGGCGATTTCAATTACCCTACCAGTCACTGGGAAAACTAGTCCCAGGTCCAGCACTTCCTGGAATGTATCAACTCAAATGCCCTGGATCAGATGGTAAACTTCCCTACCAGAGGTGAAAACATATTGGACCTGGTCATCACCAACATGGGCAACAGGTGTTCCGTACCAGAGATCAACCAATCACTGGTTAGATCAGACCATAAACTAATCACTCTTGCTGTCCACACCACACCACCATCCCCAACCAAGGGAACCACAGTGAAAAACTTTTCTATAGCAAACTTCACTTACTTAAGACAGAGGTGGTAAGTTTCAAAGCCCCCATGCTAAAAGATAAGTGTCCAAGATGCAGGAACCTTAACAAATTAATTCTATGAGCACCTACAAGGATGCATGGATCATGCCATCCCTAGCAAAACCAATACTCACTCCCCTAAGAGAAGGAAACCAGTCTGGTGGACCCCTGCCATAAACAGGCTATACAATAGGAGGAGGAAACTAGTTCAGAAAAAAAAGCAAATCCCAAGAAGGAAGGACATCCCTGATCAGTATCAATAAGAAACTAAGGTCCCTCATAAAATCCTCCAAGGCTAATTTTGAAACTAAAATAGCCAAGGATTCGAAAGATAACAACAAAGTTTTCTTTAGCTATGTCAAGAATCTAAAGTGGCAACTCACAGATATGCTCTGAGCTAGTGCAAAATAGCACAAAATATACTGAACCTACTGATATTGCCAACATCCTGGCAGATAGATTCAGTGCAAACTTCACCCCCCTCTCACCCCCAAAAGGGCCCACAACAATACCAGAAAAGTGTAGTGTCCCGGAAATCAGACACACAGGTGAAAACAGCGATTTCAAAAGCCAAAAGCACAGCTTCAATGGGGCCAGATGGTTTCCCAGGCTGCATCTTGCACGAACTACAGAATGAACTAACCCCCCCACCTAAACACACTGTTCAACCTCAGCCTCTCTACAGGCTACGTGCCCATAGAATGGCACACAGCAACGGTTATTCCACTTCACAAAGGAGGGGCCACAACTGACCCTGGTAACTATTGCCCCATAAGCCTGACTAACCTGGTCTGCAAGGCTATGGAGCGCATCATCAAGGAACTCATTAACAGAGACATTGGGAACCTCAACACTTGACCTGACCCAGTTCGGCTTTGTTAAGGGCAGATCATGCCTACTAAACCTGGTTGACTTCTTCAAGACAGTCACCAAGGCCATAGATGAGAGGAAGGTGGTTCACACAGCCTACCTTGACCTCGGCAAGGCCTCTGACACCATTCCCCACTCAGGAATTATAGAAAAACTCACCAGCCTGAAAATAAACCCCTACGTCATGAGATGGGTTGCCAACTGGCTTACAGACAGAACTCACACGGTAAGAATAGCGGGCTCCAGGTCTGACTTTAAACCAGTCAAGTGGTGTCCCACAAGGCTCGGTCCTGGGACCCCTACTGTTCAGCATATACTTCTCAGAAGTACAGGCAAACAGGAGGACTATGGCTAACCAAGTTCACCGATGACTGCAAACTGGGAGCCATAATTGACTCTCCGGCTGATACGGACATTCTCCAAAAGGGCCTTACTGAAACGGACACCTGGTGTCAAAGTCATGGTCTCAAGCTAAATGCCAAAAAATGCATAGTCATCCCATTTGGGAAAAAAAACACTTGTGAATTACCACATAGGTGGCAGCCCCCTTAATACAGAAGGGGTAATAAGAGATCTGGGGACCCAGGTAGATAGTAATGTCTCCTTTGACAATCATATTGCCAAAGTAGTTAGGAAATCCTTCTATGTAGCCCATATAATTAATAAAGAGTTCGCATCTAGAAATAAAGAGGTTATAGTGCCCCTCTACTCGTCACTCATCAGAACCATCATATAGTACAATGCCCCATTTGGGATGAACCTCACAAGACACTTCCAACAGCTGGAAAGACCATAAAAGTACCTCACCAACAGGATTACTGGCATCAAACATATGTCCTATGCAGCCCAACTGGAAAATTTCCGGCTGTACTCAGTGGCATATCGCTTACTCAGAGGTGATCTCTGCCTGACTTACAAAGCCATGTCCAACTCAGAATTGATAGACATGCTCCACCTAAAGAAATCCAAGTCACTGCGAGCCACTCGCTCTAGTGAGCTAAACCTCGCAACAATAAATAGAAAATGCTGGAGGGATAAATTCCTGTCACAGAGACTCCCCATGCTTTGGAACAAAATTCCTAACTACATTAGGCAGAGCCCCTCACTAACACTCTTCAAGAGAAACCTTGTCGAGTGGATGGGTAACAAAAAATACACCCCTGGGATCACTTCATTGACTCTTCTTGACAGAGGCTCAGTTAATCAATGGGGCGGCAAATGCTGACACACTCTGGCTAGGCTTATAAATGCCCTCGGGCAGATAGCCTAGTACCTACCTATGATCCTATAATGGGTCTAATGAGGGATGAGTACAGTGGGATAATGACCTTTTTTCTGGATGAAAAGCCCTTGGTGATGGCGTGCCACATAGGATTTCCTGACCTTTGAGGTGATGTGGTTATCGAAGGCGAGATCACTGTCCACCTGTGTCCCCAAGTCTCTCAACACACTTTTGGTGTTTAGTGTACTCCAACCTATGTGGTAAATTCATGGGTACATGTCTTTTCCCAAAGGGGATAACTATACATTTCTTGGTATTAAGCTTGGGCCCATGGCTCTGGCTCCAAGCATCTGTTTCTGTAAGGCTCCTTTGTAGAATATCTACATCATTTGGGGATTCAATAATGGTTCCCAGTTTGCAGTCATCTGCGAACTTTGTTAGCCAAAGTCCCTTAGTGTTGGCCTGTACTTCAGAGAAGTAGATGCCAAACGAGAGCGATCCCAGGACTGAACCCTGAGGTACTTCACTTGTCTGGAGCTGGATTTGGAGTCGGCTACTTTTACAGTCTGGATTATGTCAGTAAACCAGTTAGCAACCCGAGTGATGTAGGGATTTATGCCCAGCTTAGTAAGTTTATCTATGATTCCAGATTGGGAGATGGTGTCAAAGGCCTTGGCGAGGTCCAGATAGGCTGCATGGGCAAAGAAGTCTTTGAAGCAGGCTCAAATGATCCCTTGGTGGACTTGAGATACACCATACCTGAGGTCCATCACTGGATTTTTATACAGAAATGACTGGGAATTCAGCACATTATAGAAGTGATCAGGCTTATTTGCAGCAGTGGCAAAGGAATGAGCTACAGCAATACTTCTGAAAACACATCCAATACTTCATGGACTACACTGATGGCCAGGGGTCCAAGGTTGTGGCAGGCTCTGGAGTATCTCCAAAACACAAGTCCTTAGGTTGCTATACTGAGCACAAGGTTTATTCACTCACCATCCAGAAACTGCTGAAAGGATAAATGCTCCAACATAAGCAAGTTCATCTTTATTGTAAGAGCTCGAGGAATCCATGTCTCTGGGGAGAGGCAATTCATTTTCTTTTCCCAGCAGAGGGTCACTTTCCAGGATGGGCTGCCTAGACTTCATGAAGTCCTGCTCCAACCTACCGAAGTCTTGTGAGACCTGTGCAGAGGACTAGTCTGCTATTTGGGCCTGACAATCTTGGGCTTGGATACAGCAGGTGAGAAGGCCTCAGGTCATGAGTAAGCAGCCATGACCTCAAGTTGTACAGGATCTCTTCCCACACGATCCAAATTGGCCACCATAACAGATGTCAGAAGCTGGAGCCTATGAAGCAATTTTGTACCCAACTGACAGCAGTTTGGTGTTGGCATGAGAGGATGTAGGCTGGACCAAAGTCATGATGGCCTCTGGAGGGGCTGTGCCAGAGAGCTTGGGCACATAAGATATTAGACCAGAATGCTAGTACAATGATTTTGAGCAGAGGTGGGGAGTCTGACAAATGTGGGTCTACTTCATATCCTTCAAGCATTTCTCTATGCTGCTTCAAAACGACAGACTGGGAACCTGTGGAAAACCTCAGTGCAGAGGCCAAAGAATACTAGTGTCCAAAAATTATGGTATTTGGACCCATACTTCATAGTTTTATTACTAAACAGAACACAAAACTGGCAGTTTGATACCTCATGCAATAGACCTAGACAGAATAGGAACAAACATTTTGAGAGCGACTTGCTTCCCACGGGGGATAATGAACTCATTCCCTCCAACTTAGTTAGGAAGTTTGCACTGTAATCTCCAATGGATGGAGCTTAAGCCTTTTGAAAGGATCAAATTATATCCTCGCTTTCAAACCCATGTTCCTGGAACCGCAGGGGTTATGAAAGTAATACAAATGGCAATCCATTCAGCACAAAGTACAGTTTTGTACCTACCATAAATGTAGATGTTCGAGGATTCCATTGCTGCAGTCCTTACTATTGGGTATAGTCCGCATCCAGTCGGCCCGAATACCAGAGTATAAGGCTGGCGTCGGTGCGTCAGGGTACTAATGCGCATGACCATATCCTCAGTCTTTTCTTGCCCCAGATGTCAGAAGACCCTAAAAAGACAAGGCCCAAAATACCTGCACCAAAAACATGTACAAAAATATAAGCATGTAAACTCACCTACACAACCACCCCTAAACACAGAGGGAAGGAGGGAGGACTGCAGCAATGGAATCCTCGAACATCTACATTTATGGTAGGTACAAAACTGTACTATGTTCTTCGTCTCCCATTGCTGCAGTCCTTACTATTGGGTAGAATCCCAAAGCAGAGGTAAGGGAGGCTGGCAAATCATAAAGAAGTAGGAGCTGACAACATGCCTTGCAAAACAGCTGTGGCAAAACCAGCCCTAGACTTAGAGTAGATAGGAAGGTGATAATGCTTAGAGAAAGTATGCACTGAACTCCAAGTAGCTGCTTCCAAAATATCCTTAGTTGCCACCCCCCTTAGAAATGCTGTTGAAGTGGCAGTAGCCCTAGTGGAATGAGGCCTAATCCCAGCTGGAACCTCCTTGCCATGATGGGAATAACAAAATGCAATGCAAAAGCCAATCCACCTAGAAATAGTTTGTTTTGACACAGGCTTGCCCTGTGAACTCAAAGCAAAAGAAACAAACAACTGCTGAGACTGCCTAAAATCCTTAGTCCTGCTTAAATAATAACGCAATTGCCTGTGTACATCTAAAGTGTGCAAAATCATTTCCCCTTTATTTTGGGGTCTGCATAAAACGTAGGCAAATGAATAGTTTGGTTTAAAGCCACACTAGAAACCACCTTAGGCATAAAGGAAGGATTAGTGCGTAATGATACCCTATCCTTATGGAAAATCAAAAATGGCTCTACTGCCATAAGGGCCTGCAACTCAGACACCCTTCTTGCAGAAGTAATAGCCAACAGAAAAGCAGTCTTCCATGACAAGTATTTCAATTCAGCAGTAGCCGCTGGGCTCAAAGGTTGTAGAGTAAGTTTTTCCAACACAAAATTGAGATCCCAAGCAGGAGTAGGAGCTCTACGGGGGGCCTTATATTTTGCCCCTCTAAGAAACTGCTTGAACAAAGGATGCGAAAACAATGGTGGGTCACAATCATAGTGAGCGAAATTGCTGCAGCATGAATCTTAATAGAAGAGAAGGACAAACCTTTGTCCAATAACTCAGTAAGGTATTGAAGAGCCTCAAATTAGGCTCAGAAACCTGCAAATTCTTTGCTGTACTCCAAAATAAAAATCTCTTCCATTTTTCATACACTTTCCTTGTACTAGGTCTTCTAGCTTCCATAATCACATTTAAAACTTGTTGAGGAAGTTGAGACCTGCTGTGCTTCAATACAGAATATGCCAGGCTGTTAGATGAAGAGAGTGAAGCTTGACATTGAGCAGATGACCATCCTGCTGAGATAACAGATGAGGAATCAGAGGCAAAGGCCATGGAGGCTTCCTTACCAGACTCGGGAGGAGGGTACCAGTGTTGCCGAGGCCAATCTGGAGCTATCAAAATCATCCTTGGCCTGTCTTGTCTGACCTTTAATAGTACCTTTGGAAGAAGAGGTAGAGGAGGAAAGGCATACACATGAAGGTTCTTCCAACTGAAAGACAGAGCATCCACTTTCCAAGCTGTGTGATGAAACCCCTTTGTGCAATACTGTGGCAGCTGGTGGTTTAGTGGAGAAGCGAACAGATCTATGTCTGGAGTTCCCAAGACACTGTCAATTTTGAAATACATGAAGATCCAGTTTCCACTGGGATCCATGATTTGTCTGCTTAACACATCTGCTAAGGAGTTCTGTGCTCCTGGCAGAAACCTTGCCTGAAGAGTTAGTTGCAAGCTTAGCGCAGTCTCCCATAAAATCATTGCTTGCCTGCATAGAGGATAAGAATGTGTTCCCCTTGCTTGTTGATGTACCACATGACAGTTGTGTTGTCTGTTAGAATCAACACCTGCCCTGGAAGAAGTAACTCCTTGAAAGCCATTAATGCAAATTGGACTGCTAACATCTCCTTCATGTTGATATGTAGATGCAGTAGTCTGGCAGGCCACTTGTCTTGTATCCACTTTCCATTTAGATGAGCTCCCCAAGCAATGTCCGAGGCATCTGTCGTTAAAATCTGACTCGCCTCTGGCGGGTCACAGAGAGTCCCTTGTTTAGGTGACATTCCTGAGCCCACCACAAGAATTCTTTTTGAAGGCAAGGTATTATTTGAATGACAGTGTCCAAATCCTGGCAGTGCTGTGTCCATACATTTTTGAGATACCATTGTAGCTTCCTCATATGCAGTTTGGCATTGGGAAGCACCAGAATACAAGATGCCATGAACCCTAATGCTTGAAGGACTGTCCTTGCAGTCAGCACGGACTGATGAGATAGTTGATGGAAGTAAAGTGAAAGACTCTGTTGTTTGTCCGGGGTTAAAAAGGCCATCTGGGCTGCTGTATTCAGTCTCACACCCAGAAAGCACATGTCTTGAGAGGGTACTAGACTGGACTTTATTTCGTTCACAGAATACCCTAGGCATCTTAGCACTGTTATAACATGTTCCAGATGCTGTACAAGGTCTTCCTTTTCTTGAGCCAGAAGCAGGCAGTCGTCCAAGTAAGGATAGATTTGAATTCCTTGAAGCCTGAAGTAAGCAATCACTGGAGCCAGAACCTTTGTGAATATTCTGGGCAGTAGATAAGCCAAAGGGCAATGCAGAGAACTGATAATGAGAATTTGATACTTCCTGCAACTTAGCCTTATAGGCACATGAAGGTAAGCTTCCTTGAGATCTAGAGTTACCATCCAGTGATCTTTGCCCAGCAGAGGTAAAAGCTGTTGTAACGTCAACATCTTGAACTTGGGAATGTCCAGATAAGTGTTGAGGAGAGATAAATCCAAAATGGGTCTCCACGTGTTCCCTTTCTTTGGTACTAGGAACAGGCGAGAATAAAATCCTAGGCCCCTTTCTGATACAGGGACTGGCTGAATGGCCCCTATCTGGAGTAATTGAGAAACTTGCTTGTGAGCCTCTTTTCTTTGTGGAGGAGGAGCCTGGCATGCCTTTGAAAGGGGCATGGTATGGAAATAAAATCTGTAACCGTGGTGAATGACATCCAACACCCATTTGTCTTGAGTAATTAAATCCCAATTTTCTTTGAAAAGAGACAGTCTTCCTCCCAAAGGAGCTGCCAGGCGAGAATCTACTGGCAGCGGAAAAGACAGGTCATTGGGTCTGTTTACGAAAGGACTGACCCCTGCCCTCACCAGAAGTCTGAGCAGGTGAACTCCCTGTTCTAGGCCGAAAAGAACCTTGAGCCCTGCCCCTACCACGTCTAGACCTACCCCTAGACTGGGAATCATAAGCAGGATATGTCCACCCCTTAGCAGGCCAATTTCTACTAAACTGGTGGCTGCACCTGCAAAAATCTTTAACAGTTTGCATAGACTTAGCTTTGTCCTCCATTTTCTTTAAAACTGCTTCCACAGGCGATCCAAACAACACATCAGACTGTAAAGGAGCATCCAAAATCCTTGTCTTAACATGCTCAGCTAAATTCTGATCCGTCAACCAGGCATGCCTGCGAAGAACAGAACTAGTAGCGGCCACCCTAGAGGAGGCCTGTACAGCATCAAAACCACATTGCAAAGAATGCTTACCCACTTGTTCAGACACATGAACCAAATCCAGCAACTCTTTACACTCAATACCTCCCGCCAAAGCATCCACCTTAGATTTCAATTGTGAAAGGAGGTAATTCTGATATTTTAGCATGTGAAACTGACAATTCAATGCCCTCATGGCTAGAGTGGAAGAAGTATACACTTTCTTTCCCCACCTATCCAAAGCCCTTGCCTCTTTATCAGTGGGAACAGGATTTTTAACCACAGAAGCTTTAACACCTTTAGGGCCTTGAGAAATAGTTTCTGGGTCCGCCCTAGGACTCTTAAACAAATACTTATGAGCATACCTATCAGGCTTAACAGGAGCAGGAGGCAAAGAGTCAGGTTCAGGAAGCCTCTGCAAAAACATCTTCCACCACATTCAACACAGGAGGAATAGGTAAAACAAGAATTCCCTAAGCTCCTCCCTAAGCCTTTGCTGGAATCAGAGTAATCCTGGCCTTCCCATTTAAAGTGCTCCCTCATGGAATGCAGAGTTTCTGAAAATGAGAAATCCTCAGGAGGAGTAGCTGTAGGAGTGGAATCATCCACATCAGAATCAGAATAAGTAGGATACTCCTGCAAGTCTTCAAGACCCTGAAGCCTCTGAACACCGTTCAAAATTATCAAAGTCTGGTTCCACCCTAGGCCTCTTATCAGGCGGGGGCATAGAACCTCTAATCATAGTAATCAAATCTTCTGCCATTTTAAGCATATGTTTCTTAGGTACAGAACCTGAAATGCTAGGAGAAGCCCCCACTGAAGCTAAACTAGGCCTACCTCTCAAAGAAGTTTTGGCAACAGAAGGAGAGGCTCTAACACCTTGGGAAGAGGGAAGAACAGTCACCTGAGAAGCCCCCTCAGCCTGGCCTACCTCCTGAGAGGGCACATCCTGTAACAGTAAAGTTTCTGCCTGGGACTCTAAGGAAACTCCTGGCAAAACCTCTGGCTCCACTGAGCCACCTAAAGAACCGACGTCCGGGACTGCGGTTCATCAACCCTATTTGTCCTTCCCAAACACTAACCTGGCACAGTCTAACCTCCTCTTAATAGTGCGTTTGTTAAACCTAGCACAAGCGGCAACAAACAACGTCGTGCTCAGGCAAGAGCCTAAACAAGGTATACACAAGGTATGGTAATCCCTATGAGGTATCTGTTTCCCAAGAAATACAGTTATTCACTTTCTGACATCCAAATGCTGAAAGATTTCAGAACGCCAACCTGCACTCGCCAAAACTGCTTCTGCATGACTGGATGCGGACTATACCCAATAGTAAGGACTGCAGCAATGGGAGACGAAGAACATCTATTTTTATAGTGACAGTATTCTTTAGGTTCTAGATCTTAAACTGAATTTTATAAGTCACAGTAACTATATATTTGTAATATAGACTTGCAACATTCTCAGCAACCACTCAAGTTACATACTTCTCAGCAGCATTTTATTCATCTAGCCGATAAGAGGCCAAGGAGTCCTGTATTATTTTGTTGAGCTATTTAGAAAAATGGGTAAATTATATCTATATAAATTAATATAAAAGTAATCTCTTTATCTGCACTAGACAGATTAAATATAATGCAGTTGAATTTTCCATTGTGTAAGCTTTAAGATGAAATATTTTAAAACCTAGTACACAGCATGATTTTGGAATTACTGATGTAAATATGAACAAGCAATATTTGACAGCTAGAAGCATCAGTAGGAGTTAACTGCAGATGCACCTGTTGGCACTCTGAAGTGGCTGACAGGAATGTGGGCCATAAGAGTGACATCTGGGCGCACCATCCCTCTTCAGCCACCAGTCGTATGCCAGGTGTTCCTGCTTACCACTGACGTCAGATAAAATTCAGACAAGTACTCCATTGGGGAACCTTTCAGTTCTTACTTTAACCGTTTGTTCATGTCAGCCGGAAGTGGCAAGTTCAAGTGTGGCCGGCAGATTCCCCACAAAGACACCCACGATCAGTGCCTTTTTTGTTTAGGAAGGGAACACTACAACAAAAACTGCCCCATCTCAAAACCCTACATCGCCCTGAACCTTGAGAACCAGCATCTTAAGCAACTCATTCTAAGGATGGAAGGCACTTCCGACACCCTGACAGAACCACCTAACAAAAGGCCCAAAACTCATACCTTCTCCTTCGGCTGCACCTCTACCTTCCATACCTCTACCTGTGGCAGACATTGGCCTAGTAGAGGAATCAGCTCCCACTAGCCAGGATGAACAAGTACCCATGAGGCGGTCGCACAATCCCGAGTGGACAGCACGTCCTTAGAGGCTTTACCGACACCTGCTTCACACGTTGAGGGGGAACCTACCTTTTCTACAGGTTCATCAGGACACACCAGCCCTACTTCTGTCTCAGGCCCGAAGTCCTCTCTAATTTGGACGCCTACGAGGCCTTCAAAGAAAAAAACAAGCACCCTTCTCTGCTTGAAAGCACCCCAGATTGGCAAGCTTTCAGTCAGAGCATCTTCAATGCCTTCATGGCCTTATGGCCTACCACTGTTGGAAGCCTTGCTATAGCCCCTCCACTCCTCAGCCTTAGACCTCAGACTTCTGCCAGGGAAAAAGAATTCTAATTCCTCAGAGGACTCCCCCTCTTACACCACCCAAATTTCCTCTCCCCTGGGGTATAGCTTCCCCAGAGGAAGAGTCCATTGACCCCGACTCACCAGTTGAAGACTTAACCTTTACAGAAACTATTGGGAAAAGGAGAGACCACTTTCAGTGGGAATACTCATGTCCAAAATACAAAAGAGGTTTTATGACCGCAGATGGACTTCCCCAGTTCCTCAGCAGTTCCACCCATTCTTCCGGCTTTCTTGGATGCCTTCTCATCTGCATCCCTCAATCCTGACTCACAGACCCCTGCTCCTCACGCAGACCAGACAGGCTGTACAAAATGCCCGAAACTGAAATATTCCTTATGTGTCCCCTGGTGACCCTGTCGCTATTTCCATTGCTATTGATACAGCTACCAAACTTCTCCCTACCACTACCTTGCTTCCTGCTAAGGACAGTAAGACTATGAAATGCAAAGGCAAGAAAATGTACATGTCTGCCACTCTGTCCATCAGGGCCACTAACTACCAGAGCCATATGGCCAAATACTCTAGCCCTGCTAGAGAAAGCCACTAAAAATTTGGCTGACATACCAGACTGCCCAGTCAAAACCTCTCTTGCTTACCTTCTAGCTCTCTCCTCCCAGGTGAACAGACATTCCATTAGGTGTAGTTATGATGCAGCAGAGGCGTCCGCTAGGACTCTGCTCTTAGAAGGAATGCCTGGCTTAGTCTTCAGCCTCTGCCTGATGACTTCAGGGTGAAACTCAATACCCCCTTGGATTCCTCTGCATTATTCAGTTCCAAGGTGGCAGATCTCTTCAAATCTTTACAGCAAAAAGGGAAAGGAATGCAGGACCTTCAACACCTGCTAGCTTCTCCCATACCCAAGTTTGATAGGATCTACCTGGCCAAGACTCCAAACATGTATGGCTGATGCCTCCCTCCAGACATAGGAAACCTCCTAGAAAGCAAATTCCCCTGGCTAGAGCTTCCCAGCCCCTAGCCAGCTGACACCCTTTCAGGATAAGGCAGGTAGTGTCCGACTACCTACCAACCTTCCTGAAACCCTCTCGCCCCCATCTGTCCAACTCTCTCACTGTCTTCCTGCCTGGTCCCACACTACCATGGACAAATGAGTTCTGTCTTCATGCCTTAGATCTTTCCACTGGTAAGAAAGAGTACCCCTCAACCTCCCAGCAATCTGGATCTGCCTGGTTTCAATGCTAACCAGCACATTTTAAGTGCACTGACAAAAATCAGGCCTCAAATAGCAACAAACTGGTAAGCCGACAACCCTTTATACAACTGACATTGGGAGGGAAGGACCTGAGCTGGCTTGTGGAGGAAAAAAAAAAGATCTATTCCTTCCAGGCATGGGCTTCTAGAAGTGAGTCCTTATTTCAACAGTAGACTAAACATCTAAAACTGCTGCTCCAGAAAAATGGGGACCCATAACTCAAACAAGAAAAAAAGGCATGGTGGTATACAACCTGAAGTCATTGAAAAGTTTATCCACCCTTCCCTCTCTGCTCCAGGAGCATCCATGCAGTTATAGGAGGGTAGATTGGTAATTAAACCCAAAGCAGCTCTATCATTATGAAGCACTGTCTAATAGAACAGAATCCATAGAAGAAAATCAAACCAAGTAGATTACATCTAAAATCTGCCCAATATGCTCAAAGGCCAAGGAAAGCCCTCCACTAAAACTGACAAGGTGTGAGGAAATGCAAACATAGCCACAGTAGTACCAATACACAGAACACGTCCAGACAGACAAAGCACGAACAGGAAAGTACAGTTGTGTAAAATCTGACCATAACAGATTTTCTTTACACTGTTGCAGTACTCAACACTTATTGGATATCCTGTCAAGGACAGCCCAACATCTTGCCAATATACCAGTCTTAGGGAGCATCATGTGCCCGACATATGCTCACTATGCAAGCTTAGGCCATAAAAATGGCATACATATGCTCCCAAACCAGAACTAAAGTGCCCCAGGAGAACCATAACCCCCACTGGAAAGGACATGTACATCCAGAAAAGGGGAGGAACCTCTGGGCAAACATGAAAATACAATCCATGCAAAGCGAAAAAGAGGGCAGGAGGGAGTGAATACTGCAACCATGAAAGAGAGCATCTACTATTATGGTAAGATTTTTCACATCTGTACATCCTTCCATATCACTGTTGGCAGTACGCATCACCTCTAGAAAAGTATAAAAGTTACCATGAAGGCAAGGAGAAAGGCAAAGAGGCCTTCCACAAACCCATGCAGGACAGCTCTGGCAAGGGCATCAAATGTGTCATGTTTTGTGAATCCAAGACAAATTAGCAGATTCAAAGATGAAGTTGGTGTCCAAACTCTAAGAAAGCCACTGCCTTAGTAGAATAATAACTCAAAAAAGCAATCAACTTCTTGCCATGAAAAGAACAAGAAATGGCCTTGGAAATCCAGGAGATGGTTTGTTTAGAAATGGCCAAACTCAGTGTCCTGGTATGAAAAGAACCAAAAAGCTTAGACTTATGAAAGGCCTTAGAGTTGTCTAAATTTGAGTGGTCAATGCAAATCCAAAGAACTTTCTCACTAGTCGTTTGCAAAGACAAATGAGCCAGACATACTAACGGATGGCTAAATAAATCACCTTGAGCATAAAAGGATTATTACAGAAAGACCCAATCTCTATGAAAAATCAAAAAAGGAGGGACCGCCCAAGGCCTGGAGTTCAGACACCCTTTTGGCAGAGATTAAAAGCACCCAATAAATTCCAGATGCAATGCTGCAGAGCAGCAGGATGCTCAAAAGGAGCCAGAGTTTGGATCTTAATTCAGTCCTTGAAAAACCTAAGGAGGGTTTTATTGGAGGGTCTAATATGGACACTTCAGAAATTGTCTGACCTCAAACCTGGAGACTGAAGGAGGAGAAAGGGACAGACAGGCAGAAATGGCTGACAAACAAGTTTCACTGAATATGCCAAGCCAGCATGCAGTAGTTCAACACAGGTAGGAAACAAGCAAGGGGACCTGCACTGAAAAGGGGTCCTGGGGATGTGCAAGACAACAGAAAATCTCCATTTTGACAAGCATGATTTTTTGGTACTGGATTTCCTGGCCTCCTGCAGGACCCTAAGCACATATTTAGAAAAAAAACTGAGGTCAGAAAGGAATCAAAATCCTATCATCCAAAGCGTCAACTGAAGAGTAGGCAGATGTAGAGTTCCTTTGCCTGTGTGATAAGATCCATGAGGCAAGTTAACTTGTAACAGCTGCCCATGGCAAGATGGAGTAGGAGGGGGAATCAGTGTTGCCTGCATCAACAAGAGTTTTGGAGAGTCCTTAACATTATGAAAAAACTTTGGAACATGAGGAAGGTCAGAAAAGGCATATAGGAACATTCCCCTCCAAGAGACATGACATCCACTTTCCAAGCCAAAGACCTTGGAAACTCTGGAACAGAACAGAGGGAGTTACCTGTTCAGAGGGGAAGTAGGTCTACTTCAGGAATACATCATCAATGAACTACATCCAGAAACATCTCTGAAGCATTCATTTGTGAGGCTGTATCCTGGACTTGCTGAGAGAATCTGCCACAAGAGTTCACTTTTGAAGACGTACACTGCCTGTAAGGGGACCTGCAGCCTGATGGCTATTCCCCATGCTTGAAGCTCTAATCTGCATGAAGGTAAGATCTCGTGCCCTAATGTTTGATGCATCATGACTGTGGCACCCATTTACACCTTCAAGTGACCTGGGAACCACAGCACATGGAAAGCTTAAAGGGCCAGAATGAGAGCCTGCATTTCCTTGATGTTGTGATCTGCCCACTGCTGAGGAGACCAAAGGGATTGTACGTTCAGGGTGCCTGAAATGGCCCACAACCTCAGCTCTGATGCATGTAAAGAATTCCCAAGATGGCAAAGGGTGAAAAGAAAAACCTGCTGAATCCATTGGTGAAATTTCAGTTTGAGACAATGGAGTACAGGAACCAGAAAGTACAGTTGTGGACATTTACCATAAATGTAGATGCTTGAATGTATTCACTGTTGCAGTCATTACATTTGGGTAATCTGCTGGCAGGTTGCCCTCAGTCGGCCTGAATAACAAAGTCTTGGGTCCTGCGTCAGTTGCTGTCTCCTCTTCCTTGACGTCAGGTCATCAGGGGTATAAAAACATGCAGCAGACGCCATTTTAATCAGTTTTTCTTGCCCCCAGATGTCAGCAGCCACCCAAATGGGGAGCAAAAATATATATACATATATATGCATGTATTTTAGAACACACAAAATTTACCTCCAACTAAAAGCAAATACACCACAAAGGCTTTTGAGCATAGTGAAGGAAAGAAACGGTATAATCATAGAGAAGAAAGGGGGCTGGCGGGTGGGTAACCCGGACTGCAACAGTGAATACACTCGAACATCTACATTTATGGCAAGTGTACACAACTGTACTATGTTCTTCATGTTTCACTGTTGCAGTCATTACATTTGGATAGAATCCCAAAGCTATGGATGGGAGGATGGAATTAAACAGCATTAGGAGCAGCTATAAGGCCCTGCAGGATAGCAGTGGCAAAGCCTGCCCTGGATTTAGAAAAGAGAGGTAAATGGTAATGTTTTGTGAACGTATGAACTGAGCTCCAAGTAGCAGCTTCTAGAATGTCTCTGGTAGGAACCCCTCTGAGAAAGGCTGCAGAAGTAGATGCAGCCTTGGTGGAATGGGATCTGATCCCCTTGGGGACAGGTTTACCATGGTGCATGTAGCAGAAACTAATACAATGGTTTATCCATTTTGAAACAGTCTGTTTTGATATAGCCTTCCCCTCTGTTCCTGCAGCAAATACCACCAGTAGTTGCTCAGACTTAGAGATTTTTGTCCTGTTTAAGTAGAATCTTAGTTGTCTGTGTACATCCAATGAATGCAGGATCCACTCCCCCTTGTTCTGTGGATTTGGTAAAAAAGTTGGCAGGTGAATGGTCAGGTTAAGAGCCACACTGGAAACCACCTTAGGCATAAAAGAAGGATTTGTCCTGAGGGCCACCCTGTCCTGGTAAAAGATAATGAAAGGCTCCACTGCCATGACAGCCTGTAGTTCTGAAATCCTTCTAGCTGAAGTGACTGCTAAAAGAAAGGCTGTCTTCCAAGAAAGAAATGTTATGTCTGCAGTAGCAGCTGGTTCAAAAGGAGGTAGGGTGAGTTTTTCCAGCACAAAAGTGAGGTCCCATGCAGGAGTCGGTGCTCTCCTGGGAGGTCTTAAATTGCTGGCCCCTCTGAAGTACTACATTAGCAAGAGATGAGAAGAGAGAGTAGGCTCTGTTGTAATGAGCTGAGATGGCAGAGGCATGGATTTTTACAGAAGAAAAAAGATAGGCCCTTGTGAAGCACCTTAAATATTGCAAAATCTGAGGAATATTGGGCATTGCTGTGTTTATTCCTTGTGCTTGGTTCCAAGCACAGCATCTCTTCCATTTATCAGCATAAAATTTTCTAGTACTAGGCCTTCTAGCCTCCAAAATGACATACCATCACAGGTTTACTAAGATGTGATTGGTGCAAGATTCAGAGTTTGGAGCAGAGTGTGCAGAATTTGATAGTTCTACTGAGACAGATGAGGTGTCTGAGGCAAGTACCACGAAGGAAGGTGTGACATTCCTTAGAATCGGGTACCAGTGTTGGCGAGGCCAGTCCGGAGCAATCAATCATTTTTGGTTTTTCCTGTCTGACTTTTAGTAAAACTTTGGAGAGCAGAGGGGGAATGGCATAAACTGATAGGTTTTTCCAGCTGAAGGATAGAGCATCCACTTTCAAAGCTTTTTTGTGATGCATTCTTATGCAGAATTTGTCCAACTGGTAGTTTTGGGGAGAAGCAAATAGATCTATGTCTGGGCTCCCCAATTTTCGTGTCAACATGCTGAAGGTTTGTGGATCTAGTTTCCATTCGTGTGGGTCCATAAGATTTCTGCTTAGGTCGTCTGCCAGTGTATTTTGCTTTCCTGGCAGGAACTGAGCTTGAAGATGTATTTGGTAAGTCAAGGCTGTGTTCCACAAGGCCATAGCTAGTCTGCAAAGGGGGTAGGATTGGGTACCCCCCCTTGCTTGTTTATGTACCACATAACTGTGGTGTTGTCCGTCTTTATCAGTAGGTGTCCTGGATGAAGGAAGTCCTTGAAGGCTGTCAGAACATTCTGTACAGCTAGCATTTCTTTCTAGTTGTTATGTAGGTGCATTTGATTTGGGCTCCATTCGACCTGAATGCATCTCCCTGCCACATGGGCCACCCAAGCATAGTCTGATGCATCTGTAGTCAGGGTTTGGGTGGCAGGGGTAGAATGAATGACAGTCCCTTGTTTTGGTGACATGCCTCTGCCCACCAAAGGAATTCTTGTTGCAGGCAAGGAATGAGAGGAATCATTGTTTCCAGGCTGTGACAATGTTGACTCCATAAGCTTTTTAGGTACCACAGAAGTTTCCTCATATGCAGTCTTGCATATGGAATTAGTACAATGCAGGATGCCATGAACCCCAAAGCCTGCGGAACTCGTCTTGCAGATAGCTGGGATTTTTTGCCACTTGTTTGAAGTATGTTATCAGTTGGATTTTTTGTCTGGCGTGAGGTAAGCCATCTAGGCAGTTGTATTCAAGCTTGTACCCAGGGATGTAATTATTAATTGAGAGGCTACCAGTTGTGATTTCTTTTCGTTTAATGGTGTACCCTAGGCATGTTAGAAGCCTTTTTTATAAACGTCAGATGCTGTAGAAGAGTGTCCTTGTCCTCTGCTTGAATTACATAGTCTGCAAAATGCAATTACTGGTGCCAGGCACTTTATGAAGACCCTGGGCACAGTAGATAAGCCAAAGTACAGTGCAGAGAACTGGTAATGCAAATAGCCTGCTTTGAAGCAGAGGTATCTTCTGCAAGATTCCTTGACTGGGATATGTAGGTAAGCCTCTTTGAAATCTAGAGTTACCAACCAGGTAATTCTTGCCTAGCATAGGCAGTAGCTGTTGTACAGTCAGCATCTTGAATTTTGGAATGTCCAGGAAAATATTTAGAATGAATAAGTCCAGAATTGGATGCCATGATCTGTCTTCTGGGTACCAGGAAAAGTCTTGAATAAAAACCTTGTCCTTTTTCCTTTTCTGGTACTGGTTGAATAGCCCCCATATCCATGGGGGACGTGACTTGTTTCTGGGCCTCTGCCCACTGATTTGGGGGCAGATCTGGCCATCCGTTTGGAATTGGCAACATGTGGAAATGAAATCTGTACCCCTGGGATACTATACCCACTTGTCCTGGGTAATTAGATGCCAATTTTGAGCATGAAGTGCTAATCCCCCCCCCCAAAGGGGCTGCCAAAAGATAAGTGCTTAGAAATGGCAGAGGAAAGTCACTGAGATTGTTTACCGTAGGGTGGTGCTTTACTACTTCCGCATTTGGAGGTACCCCATTGTTTTGTCCTGTAAGATCCTTGTGACTGGAGCTTTTGGAGTGTCTGGGTTTGACCTGAGTGGCACTGTTGGGCACTGGAAAGGACCAATTCTTAGTAGGCTAGTGCCTACTGAATCTGGGTGGCTGCACTTGCAAGAAATCTTTTACAGTTTGCATACATTTAAGCTTTGTCTTCCATCTTTTTTAAAACCTCTTCTGCCTTATTATCAAACAGACTACCCTGCTGTAAGGGATCATCCAACAATTTAGCTTTAACATGATCAGGCAGATTTTGCTCCTTGAGCCAAGCATGCCTTATCACAAATCCAGTTACGGTGGCCCTGCAAGAGGCCTCCAAGGAATCAAAACCACATTGCAAAGTATGCTTTCCAACTGCTGAATGCAATAAATCCTGTAACTCTATTTTCCACACAATCAGAACTCAAAATCATTTTCTGTTTCAGTAAGCCCATGACATGCTGTTGATATTTAAGCATATGAAATTGACAGTTTAAAGCCCTGATTGCCAGGGTTGCAGACATATGAACCTTCTTACCACATCTATCCAGCGCACTGGAAACTATCAGAAGGGGTAGGATTTTTGGCTAACATCCGTAAGGAGCAAGAAAAAGTTTCCCCAATGGGGTACTTGGCTTGAATTTGAAGACTTCGGTTCTGAAACTCGAAAATGAAAATTTCAGGAGTCAACTGACTGGCACTTGCGAACTGCTTCTGCTTCGGGCACAGCATGGCAAGAAAGACTGATTAAAATGGCACTGGCTGCATGTTTTATACTCCTGATGTCATGGAAGAGGAGACCGCAACAGACACCGGACCCAAGACGGTTATTCAGGCCGACTGAGGGCAACCTGCTAGCAGATTACCCAGCTGTAATGACTGCAACAGTGAAACACAAAGAACATCAGTCCAGCAGGTGGAAGTGTTGAAGCCAGACTGAATTTAGGTACTAAAACTCCCTTACATGAAACCTGGCCAAGGGAAGCATGGGGATGGTAAAGGCCATTAAATGCAGGAAGAGAAAAGTTGTTTTAAGGGACAAGACCTTGAAGGCTGGAAGAAATGCCAGCATTTTTAACAGTATGGAATCTGCAGCCTAGGAAAATGTGAGTCTGAGATGGGAGCCAACAGACTTGTGACATTAACAGTGAACCACAGGCAGTACAAAAGAAGATGGGTAAAATATCTTGAACCAGCTTGGACTGGTATATGGCCTGAAGCAAGAGGTTGCCCAGATAAGGAAAGAATAATACACTGAAGCCTGCAAAAGGCAACTACAGGGACTAGACATTTGGTAAACATGCTTAGACCTGTTGAAAGCCCAAGTGCAAAGTAGAGAACTGAAAATGACAGGGAAAAAATGCAATTATATAGGTTCATAGGTAGGTACTAGGCTAGGGACTATACAAGCCTAGCCAAAAAGGTACTCTGGCTTTTGCCACCCAAGAAAATTATTTTCCTGTGCCCCTGTCGAGCAGAGCCACAAAGGTGATCCCCAGGTGGAAATTTCCTATTTCCCATCCAATCAAGATTTTTCCTGAAGAGTGCTAATGAGGAGCTCTGTTTGATACAGATAGTTTGTTCCAGAGTATGGGAACTCTGGGTGAGGAATCTATCCCACCAGCATGTTCTGTTTATTGTGGTGACAAGGTTTAGGTCCCTACAGCGTGTAGCTCGGAGGAATTGGGATTTCTTTAAGTGGAGCATGTTCAACAGCTTTGTGTTTGACATAGCTTTGTATGTTAAGCAGAGATAGCCTCAGAGTAGGGGATATACAACAGAGTAAAGCTGGAGTTTTTTTAAACTGTCTGCATAGGGCATCTGTTTGAGGCCAGTAATCCTCTGTGAAGTATTTCTGCAGCCTTTACAGTTGTTGTAGATGTCTTGTGAGGTACATACCAAAAGGGGCGTTGTACTCTATAATAGGTCTGAGTGACGAGTACAGGGGAACAATGATCTCTTTTCCTGGATGAGAAACCTTTGTGATGGTGTGCCACGTAGAAGGATTTCCTGACTACTGAGGCGATGTGATTATCAGAGAGAGACTACTGTCCACCTGTGTCCCAAGGCCTCTTATCACACTTTTGGTGTTAAGTAGAACACTTATGTGGTAGCTCATGGGTTCAGAGCTTTTTCTAAAAGGGAAGACAATGCACTTTTTGGCATTGAGCTTGAGGCCATGGCTTTGACACCAGGCATCGGTCTCAGTGAGGCCCTTTGTAGGATGCCCACATCGTTGGGAGTTTCAATTATGGCTCCTAGTTTGCAGTCATCTGCGAACTTCATTAGCCAAATACCTTCTGTATTAGCCTGTACTTCAGAAAAGTAGATATCAAACAGGAGAGGACCCAGGACTGAACCCTGTGGTACTCCACTTGTCTGAAGTCAGATTTGGAGTCTGCTACTTTCACAGTGTGGGTTCGGTCAGTGAGCCAGTTGGCAACCCATCTTGTGACACAGGGATTTATACCTAGTTTAGTGAGTTTATCTACAATTCCAGAGTGGGGGGGTGGTGTCAAAAGCCTTGGTGAGATCTAGATATGCTGTGTGAACCACCTTACTCTCGTCTACGGCTTTGGTGACTGCTTCAAAGAAGTCAATCAGGTTTAGGAGACATGATCTGCCTTTTACAAACCCAAACTGTGTGGGGCCAAGAGATTGGAGATTACCAATGTCGTTCTGTAAGTTCCATGATGATACATTCCATGGCCTTGCAGACCAGGCTAATGGGGCAGTAGTTCCCTGGGTCTGTGGTGGCTCCCACTTTTTGGAGTGGGATAACCACTGTGCACTATTCAGTGGGCACCAAACCTGAGGTGAGGCTATGATTGAACATGGTGCTTAGGTGGGGTGCCAGTTCTATCTGTAGTTCATGTAGAATGCAGCCTGGGATGTTGTCAGGTCCCATGGATGCGGTGATGTTCATCGTGTTACCCTGCTGCAGTTATCACACTTGGGTTATGCTGTCGTCAGGCGGTCCCCGCAGTCGGCTGGAATTCCAAAGTCTTGGTCCGGCGTCGGTTGCTGTCGCTTCTTCCCTGACATCAGTGCGCCAGGGGTATATATAATGCAACAGACGCCATTTTCTTCAGTCTTTCTTGCCGCACAGTGCCCGAAGCAGAAGCAGTTCGCAAGTGCCGGTCAGCAGACTCCTGAGATTTTTGAAGTCGAATTTCAGATCCGAAGTCTTCAATAAAGCTAAGTACCCCGTTGGGGAAACTTTTCTTGCCTCAGACCGATGTCAGAAAAAGTTAACAATTGTATTTCTTGTGGGAAGCAAATACCTCATGAGGATTTTCATTCTTACTGCATACCTTGCCTAGGCCCAAGACCACGACGTCACTAGTTGTCGTTTTTGTGCTAAGTTTAATAAGCGTACTATAAAAAGACGCTCTGATTTCGCAAAACACTACTTCGGTAGAAAATTCAACAACACTATGCCGGAGCAACCGACTACCGGCGTGCACAAAAAACACAAGGATAAGGACAGGCAGCCTAGACCCAAGCCAAACTCCAAGGCCTCGGCTGGTCCGGTCTCCAGTTCACCGGTCTTCAGTGAGGCTCCGACGCAGGCCCTGACTACCGCAGATCTGGAACCAGAGACCGCTTCGGAACTTTTAGCGGAAAGTACTCGGCCGACGCAGCCATTTTGTTTAGGCCCTACTGACGACATTGCTGAAAAAGATGTCGGTCCTGCAGAAACACCTTTGGTTTTTGAAGGCGTCTTCAGACCGACGACGCTCACCATAAAAACGTGTCCTAAGACTAAGACTCCTATTAAACCTAAAAAGACTGCACTTCAGTCCCCTGTTCAAGGCCCCATGCCTAAGAAACAGATGCTCAAAATGGCTGAAGATTTGATCTCTTTAATCAGGGATTTCCAACCCCCTCCCGACAAAAGGCCTAGACAAGAGGAAGATTATGCCTCCTCTGAACAAGTGTCTATTTCCTCAGGCTCCTCTGAGGACCAAGATTATTCCTTCTCCCCTTATGAAGATTCTGATGCTGAGGATTCTATTCCCTCAGCTTCTCCTCCTGAAGACTACTCCTTTGGGGAAACTTTACACACTATGAGGGAACATTTTCACTGGGAAGGTCAGGACTATTCTGACTCAAAGAAAAGGCTCAGAGAGTTTCTTTTACTCCCCTAACACAGACCACTTGCCATCCCCCCAGTTTTAGACATTGTGGATTATGTTTACTTAGAATCCAGTTTGAACCCAGATTCTCTGCCTCCTGCTCCGGCCAAACCTGACAGATACTATAGAGTGCCTGATTCCCACAAATTTCTTTATAAAAGTCCTGTTGCTGATCCAGAGACTATCTCCCAGGGTCCCAAAGGGGCTAAGGCTTCTATGGCAAAAAATCCTGTACCCTCTGAAAGGGATTCCAGAGCACTAGACAGGTGGGGGAAAAATGTTTACACCTCAGCCACTCTAGCTATGAGGGCACTAAACTGCCAGTTTCACATGCTAAAATATCAGCAATTTCTAATGTCTCAGTTAAAACAAAAAATGAGCACATTCCCTCAAAAGTCTGAATTGAAAGAAATGCAGGATCTGTTGCATGCAACTGAGCAGGTGGGCAAACATACTTTACAATGTGGGTTTGATTCTTTGGAGGCTTCCTGCAGAGCAGCTGTCACTGGGTCTGTTATACGTAGGCATGCTTGGTTAAAGGAACAAACTCTGCCTGATCATGTTAAAGCAAAGCTTCTAGATGCTCCCTTACAGCAGGATGTTCTTTTTGGAGTTAAAGCAGAAGTCATCTTAAAGAAAATGGAGGATAAGGCAAAATCTATGCAGACAGTCAAAGATTTCCTACAGGTACAGCCCCCTCGCTTCAGCAGAAATTGGCAAACAAAAAGTTGATCCTTTCCAGCTGACAGACCACAGAGGGGTAAATACAGACATCCAAGAGGCAGAGGACAACCACAAGCCCAGTACAAACCTCGACAATGGGGCACTGCAGCACAGAAGGGAGGAGAAGACAGGTCCCACACTACCAGAAGGCAAACTCAATGACTTGCACCTCATCTGGCCAAACACTACTCTCTTGGCAGCCCCACTGGGAGGAAAACTCGCATTCTTTTCAGACAACTGGCACATTGTCACAAAGGACAAATGGGTCCTAGACATAATTTCACGAGGATACAGATTCCATTTTCACACCTTGCCAATGAAAAGAGGAATGCCAAACCTGCCACAAAATCAATGGGCAGAGGCACAAAGACAAATTACAGCTCTCATGGACATGAGAGCCATTCAACTGGTACCTACTCGAGAGCAAAGCCAAGGATTTTACTCAAGACTCTTTCTAGTTCCCAGAAAGGACAATGCCTGGAGACCAATTCTGGACCTTTCAATTCTAAACATCTTCTTACAAGTACCCAAATTCAAGATGCTAACACTACAGCAGCTTCTTCTCATGTTGGGCAAGAAAGCATGGCTAGTAACGCTGGACCTCAAAGGAGGCATACCTGCATGTCCCTATCAGACAAAGTTCCAGAAGATGCCTCTGTTTCATTGCAGGTTCAACCCATTACCAATTCTCTGCACTGCCCTTTGGCTTATCTACTGTGCCCAGGGTCTTCACAAAATGCCTGGCACCAGTAACTGCATAGTGCAGAGAGAGGAATTCAAATATACCCATACCTGGACGACTGCCTCATCCAAGCGGAAAGCAAGGACACCCTCTTACATCTGGCTTTTGTAAAACATCTTCTAAGTTGCCTGGGGTACACAGTAAATGAAAAGAAATCAAAACTAGTAACCTCACAAAATATGACATTCCTGAGTGCCAGCTTGAATACGACCCAGAAGGCTTATCTGACGCCAGACAACTACAACTGACTCAATATTTCAAAACAATGGCAACAAAGACCCAGCTACCTGCAAGAAAAATTCTGCAGGCCTTGGGCTTCATGGCATCTTGCATACTACTAGTACCGTTTGCAAAGCTGCATATGAGGAAATTACAGTGGTACCTAAAAAGCGTATGGTCTCAACACAGCCACAGCTTGGACACAATGATATCGCTCATTCCCTGCCTACCTACAACAGGAGTTTCTATGGTGGTCACTGGCTTGTCACCTCAACAAGGGTCAGCCTTTCACCTTGCCCCCAGCCAGGCAAACTATGACAACAGATGCATCGGACTACGTCTGGGGGGCACATATGGCAGGACAGTGCGTTCAAGGCGTATGGACTGCAGATCAAAGGAATATGCACATCAACCAAAGAGAGATGCTACCTATACAGAATGCTCTGATAGCCTTTAAGAATCTATTACATCCAGGACAACTTACAATAAGGACAGACAACACCACAGTAATGTGGTACATAAACAAACAAGGGGGTACACACTCCTACCCTCTATGCAGGCAAGCAATGACCTTGTGGAACACAACTCTGGCTTACCAAGTTCAGTCACAAGCTCAATTCCTGCCAGGAAAAAAGAACACATTGGCAGACGACCTCAGCAGAAACCTCATGGATCCCCACGAGTGGAAACTGGATCCACAAGTATTTGCAATGGTAACTCAAAAATGGGGCCTTCCAGACATAGACCTGTCTGCCAGTCCTCAAAACTATCAACTAACAAAATTTTGTACAAGGACACCACCATCAAGCTTGGAAAGTGGACGCACTCTCATTTAGTTGGAAAAACCTGACAGAATATGCCTTCCCTCCATTGCCTCTCCTCACAAAGGTGCTTCTGAAAGTCAGAAAGGAGAGACCATGACTGATACTCATAGCCCCAGACTGGCCATGCCAGCACTGGTACCCACTATTGAGGAATATGGCCCATGGCCCACCTTGGATTTTACCACAAATTGTCCATTTGCTCACACAGCAAAACAATCAGATTCTTCACAGCCAGCTAAAAACCTTAAATCTGGCTGCATGGCATATCACCTAAACATTCAGCCAGCTCCTCTTTCCCAAGCAGTTATGGATGTTATTCTGGAAGCTAGGAGGCCCAGCACCAGGAAGGCCTATTTGGACAAATGGAAAAGGTTTCGTGCCTGGAACCAAGCTAAAGGCCAAAACACACTTCAGCCTCACATGCCTCAGATTCTACAGTATTTAACTGAGATGTTGCACAAAGGACTTTCTTTTTCTTCAATTAAAATCCATGCATCAGCTATTTCAGTCCACTATAACAAGGAACCACCCTTATTTTCGCATCCACTTCTAAGGCAGTTCCTCAGAGGGGCAAAAAACATTAGGCCCCCCAGGAGAGCACCTACACCAACATGGGACCTCAATTTTGTTCTGGAAAAACTTGCGCTACCTCCCTTTGAACCAGCTTTCTCTGCAGATCTGCAGTTCCTATCATGGAAGACTGCCCTGCTGCTAGCAATAACTTCAGCTAGAAGAGTCTCAGAGATGCAGGCACTAATGGCAGTGGAACCTTTCCTCATTTTCCATCAAGACAGAGTTTCTCTTCGAACTAATCCTTCCTTCATGCCCAAGGTGGTTTCCAGTGTGTCTTTAAATCAAACCATTCACTTACCCACCTTCTTCCCAAACCCACAGAACAAAGGAGAAAGACTCCTGCATTCCTTGGACATTCACAGGCAACTTAGTTACTACTTGGATAAAACTAAGGCTTTCAGAAAATCTGACCAGCTCTTTGTATCCTATGCTACAGCTTCACAAGGGAAGGCTATATCAAAACAAACCATTTCCAAATGGATAGGACATTGCATTCGTTTTTGCTATACCCATCATGGAAAACTAGTTCCTGCTACCATTAGGCCCCACTCTACCAGGGCAATAGCTACATCTACAGCCTTCCTCAGGGGGGTTCCAACCAAGGAGATTTTGGAAGCTGCAACTTGGAGTTCAGTACACACCTTTACCAAACACTATCACTTACCACTTTACTCTAAGACTAGGGCTGGCTTCACCACTGCAGTTCTGCAGGGCCTTCTAGCCTCCTCTAACCCTCTATAACTCCTCCACCCATCCATAGCTTTGGGATTCTACCCAAGTGTGATGACTGCAGCAGGGTA
Source organism: Protopterus annectens (assembly GCF_019279795.1). Classification (NCBI taxonomy): domain Eukaryota; kingdom Metazoa; phylum Chordata; order Ceratodontiformes; family Protopteridae; genus Protopterus; species Protopterus annectens. The sequence continues at coordinate 824,283,153 of NC_056739.1, forward strand.
ACACGAACATAGTACAGTTTTGTACCTACCATAAATGTAGATGTTCGAGTGTTCACCCTGCTGCAGTCCAGGTTACCCTCCCTCCATCCCCTCTGATCTAACTGGCTAAATCTCTGCAATACCTTCCTGATGTATTTGCTTATAGCTGGAGGGATTTTGTGTTTGTGCAAAAATTTCTTAATTTGGTACTAATTACTGATCACCTTTTTGGGGGCACCTGACATCTGGGGCAAGAAAAACTGAAGAAAATGGCGTCGGATGCATTATATATACCCCTGGCGCACTGACGTCAGAGAAGAAGTGACAGCAACCGACACCGGACCAAGACTTTGGAATTCCGGTCGACTGCGGGACCGCCTGACGACAGGATAACCCAAGTGTGATGACTGCAGCAGGGTGAACACGCGAACATCTACATTTATGGTAGGCACAAAACTGTACTTTCTTGGTTTTGGAGTGTGTGGTCTTTACCTGTACAGCAGTGATTACAGGAACTGTGCATTCTTCCAGTATAGAGATGGGCCCTTTGGGGGGGGGGGTAAAGTAAGGTTGCTATGTGGCAGGATGTTGGCAATATCAGTTGATTCTGTATATTTAGTGCCATTGTGCTGTTAACTCAGCAGATCTGAGTGTTGCCACTGAGATTCTTGACGTAGCTATAGAATGCTTTGTGGTTGTCTTCAGAATTAGTGGCGATTTTGTTTTCATAACTAGCTTTGGAGGATTTTATGAGGGATCTCAGCTTCTTACTGAGGCTGCCCAGGGAGTTTTTCTAATCATAGAATTTTACTCTCTTTGCAACAGTTCTTCTGTTGTAGAGTTTGTTTATGGTAGAGGACCACCAGATTGGCTTCCTTTTTTGGAGGATAGCATCTTGGTTCCATTAGGGATAGCACAATCCATGCACTCGTGTAAGCGCTTATAAAGTGCATTTGTGTAGGATTCAGCAGTCATACCTCTATTGTCCGTCTGCATGGGTGTCATGAAGTTTGGCACTTCTGTCTTAAGCATGAAGTTGCTTTGGAGAATTTTTTTACGGTGGCTTCCCTAATTGGGGGTGGGGGGCAGGATGTGGATGTCTAGTCCGATTAGCTTGTGATTGGATATGACCAATGAAGAATTGACCTCTGGTGTGGAACACCAGATGGTCATGTTGATGATAACCAGGTCTAGGATATTGCTGCCCCTGGTGAAAGTGTGGATAAGTTGATCCAAGGCGTTGGAATTTATGAATTCCAGAAAACGTTGAGCAAAAGAGTTGGTACACAAGTAGTTTTCCCAGTTAATGGCGGGGTAGCTGAAATCGCCCATTATTAGGGTGTTGGGTTGTACCCCAATATTTTCCAGTGCATCAAGAAATGAGTGGGAATCCTGGGGCATGGTGGGGGATCTGCAGTGAGTTACAATTTGGATTGTGGTCTTGCCCAGAGTTAGTTACACCTAGATAATCTCAGATGCATTATGCTGAGCAACTAGCCTTGAGGTGTGGATATCCTTAATGAATATGGACATGCCTCCACCTTTAGTGTTTTAATCCAGGTTAAGTGGCCGAAAGGTGTGGTATGAATTATAGCCTGGTAATGCAGGGGTGCTCTCTGGAGCCTTGAACCAGTTCCGTCACTGCACAGATGTCAATGTTCTCCATTTTAAGGAGTGCCTCGAGTAAATGCATTTTGAGGTTTAGACTAGCATTACCCTCAGATTTTGCTTGCTTGTACCGGTTATGGTGAATTTGAACCTAGCCTAAAAAAGGCACTATAGGGGTGGCAAGAGCCTTAGCCAGTATCAGGAATCCCAAGGGCAACAGGTGCAGGCCATCTCTGGCAAAGCATCGTGGTCCGATCAGGTCATCTCAGGCAGACAGATACTGGATCCCCTCAAAATGACACCAGAAGCTTAGCCAATTGTTGAAGTCAATCATTTTGTCCTTGTACTGTGGTATCCTGGGTGCTGTGGCAGGATGCTATTCAGGGCTAGGTTCATACCTGCCTGGGCTACAAGACTGGAGAACTCCTCCAGGTTTCTTTTCATATAGTCCAGGGAGGTAAGTCTCAGGTCATTCACTCCAACATGGACAATGACAGTCATATTTGTACTTGTGGAGTGACCTGAATGCGTGCATTATGTGGTGGATCCTAGCACCCGACAGGCAGCTGACAGTAACTTTCTCCTTTTTAGCCTGGTGAGTGGAACATCAGTGTGCCTGACTATAGAGTCACCTATGACTAGAGTGTTGGGTACGTTGTTATGCCTTATGGGCTGTGGTTGAATGGCACACAGTTTGTGGGCTGCCATTTGGGTTGTGTTGGGAGGGTGGAGGTCTCTGTTGCTTGAGCAGATTTTTATTGAGAGCCTCCGCAAATGTGGGTGGGTGTTTTGTGTTGTTGTGTGTTTTGGTGCAAGTGCTTACCTTCTCCTCTTGACTGTCTAGTCCAGTCTTGGGGGAAGAGAGCTTTGTTTCCAGTTTGGCTATACAAGTGCATCTCTCACAGGTTGTAGTGTTGGGTAGCAGGAGGAGAGGGTTGTGTGTGCACACGAGGCGATTGCTACATTGCCCCAAGATTCCCAGATTCATCAGGTAGACAGGAGAAAACACCAGCAGCTGATCCATGCCTGGATAGGTGTTTAAGTACTAAAAAAACGTTTCCTCTAGATAAGTGAGGAAAGTTGAGTGCTATAGTAAAATGTAGCTCATTTAGTGCTTACGAGTTCTGAACAAATGCTGAGCTCAAAGAAACAGATTTGAGTGCTAAAACTAAAGACCGGCTAGTTCTATGGGAAAATGTGAATAGCAGACTTTATAGCACCAGGAATAGTTTAACCCTAAGCAGCGATGCAATTTTTTTTTTAATATAACAGTAGCAAATTAGCAAACTGATTTAAACAAATTAACCAATAAAAAGCTAAAACGGAGCCCTATTCCAGCAGTCTTCGATCAGACAAGCTAACTGCACACTCCTGCCACTAGGGCGCAGGGGAACCTTCTCCAAAAAAGATGGGCTGGATTAGTGCTCAAGTTATACAAAGCAAGCTAGATTCAGCAGGTCTGAATTTAGTCTATGCTGCAGCAAACAAGGCATACCAATTTCAGAAAGAAATAGTTCAAATAAGCAGGCACAGGCAGCCTTTAACCAGAAACTCCCAGCTCAGAAGGGCAGATTCTACCCTCTCCTCCCACAAGAGTGCAGACCACACCTTCTTAGTGTAAAATAACTGGCCCAAGTGCTTAAAGCAGAAGTAATACACTTAGAAGGATGTAAGCTACCTGTCCTGCCACAACAGTGCAGACCACAAACCTCCTTAATGTAAAACTGGTCTGAAGCCCAAGTGCTTCAACCAAAGGCTTAGAACAGTCACAATTTAATCAGGCTACTAACTAGCAGTAATAAATGCAACAGAGTAAATGCAATAAAGTAGGAAGAAACAAATACAGTAAAAGCAGATTAATAAAGTGCATTTTTTAAAATAGAAAGAGAGCAAACTGATTTAAACAAATTACCCAATTAACCAGTAAAAAAGCTCAAAACTGAGCCCTGTTCCAGCAGTCTTCAGACAAGTTCTAACTGCACACTCCTGTCACTAGGGTGCAGTGGAACCTTCTCCAAAAAAGATGGCCTGTATTAGTGCTCAAGTTATACAAAGAAAGCTAGATTCAGCATGCCTGAACCTAGTCTATGCTACAGCAAACAAGGCGCACCAGTTTCAGAAACTGTTCAAATAAGCAGGCACAATAATCCTTTAACCAGAAATTCCCAGCTCAGAAGGGTAGAATCTAACCTCTCCTCCCACAAGAGTGCAGACCACAAACCTTCAATGTAAAACAACTGGTCTGAAGCCCAAGTGCTTAGACCGAAAGGCTTAGAATAACAGTTACAATTTAATCAGGCTACTACCAAGCAGTAATAAATGCAGCAAAATAAATACAATTGAGTACGTTTAAGAGGAGGCAAAAGCAAGTGTTTTTTTTAATTTTATTTTTTAGTAAATATCCTGAAGGAGTGAATAGGAAGGTAGTTGTCCTTCACATCCAAGGAAGCCAGAAAGCCTGAGGAAGCAGAGAAAACAGAAAGAGCATGCATTCTGGAGGGTAGCACTATAAGGAAAGGTGTTCAGAAAGGTGTGATCCAGGACAGGTCTCAAAGACCACTCTTTTCTGGGGACCAGAAACATCCTAGAATAAAAACCCAAACCCCTCAGTCTGTGGTACTGGGTGAATGGTACCCTGGTCCAGGAGACTCTGGAAAATGAGGAAGCTGTGCTAAAGAGAGGAATACTGGAGGAAGGGGAAGGGTCTTTCGGGTCATAAGTTAAACCTGCCAGGTAACGGATGGAACCAGGTAATCAGCTGCCAAACTGCAAGAGTGAAATCCTGAGGGACAAGGAAACCTGGCCAAGAGGAAAGTACAGTTGTGTACACTTATCATAAAAGTGTATTCACTGTTGGTCATCGCACTTGGGTTACCTGCCTGCAGGTAGCCCTCAATTGGCCCGAATACCAGAGTTTTGGGATTTCTGTGTCAGATGCTGTCGCCTCTTCCATGACATCAGGTCGTCAGGGGTATAAAACATGCAGCAGGCACCATTACACCAGTTTTCCTTGTCCCAGATGTCAGAAGCCCCCAAAAAGGAAGCAATCAAATGGTGTGGAACACCTCCAGTAAAAAGTAAATACCATTTCCATAAGATATGGCCAAAAGAGAGCATAGGTAGAAAGTATAGAATGACAGGGGGGGCTAGAGGTCAGGTAATCAGAACTGCCAACAGTGAATACACTCAAACATCTACATTTATGTTGAATGTACACAACTGTACTACGTTCTTAGTGTTTCACTGTTGCAGTCATCACACTTTGGTTGATTCCCAAAGCTGAGGAAGGGTGGAGGCAGTCAAGTAGTAGTAGGGCTGGCTAGCAGGCCTTGTAAGACTGCTGTGACAAAGCCACCACTGGATTTAGAAAAAACAGGTAAGTGGTAATGCTTGGTGAAGGTGTGTACAGAACTCCAGGTTGCAGCTTCCAGGATGTCCCTGGTAGGGACTCCCCTCAGAAAAGCTGTAGAGGTTGAGGTAGCCCTAGTGGAATGAGGCCTTATCCCCTGTGGGGTAGGTTTTCCATGGTGTTAGTAGCAGAAATGGATGCAATGTGCTATCCATTTAGAAATGGTTTGTTTTGAAATGGCCTTGCCCTCTGCCCCTTTAGCAAAGTTGACTAGCAGCTAGTCAGATTTTCTTAAAGGTTTAGTCCTGTCAAGGTAGAACCTGAGCTGTCTGTGCACGTCCAAGGAGTGCAGGATCCTTTCCCCTTTATTCTGAGGATTAGGGAAAAAGGTTGGCAAATGGATGGATTGGTTTACAGCCACACAGGATACCACCTTGGGCATAAAAGATGGGTTAGTCCTGGAGGAAGATAATTAAGGGTTCCACAGCCATACAGGCCTGTAACTCAGACACTCACAGTAAGGCTGTTTTCTAAGAGAGGAATTTTAACTTTGCTGTAGCAGCAGGCTCAAAAGGGGGAAGTGTGAGCTTCTCTCGTACAAACAGAAGGTCCCAGGCAGTAGTTGGAGCTCTCCTAGGGGGGTCTTAAAAATTGTTAGCTCCTCTAAGGAACTGTTTGATCAGAGGGTGAGAGAAGAGGGGTGGGCTCAGTATTGTAATGAGGCGAGATGGTAGAGGCATAAATCTTAATTGATGAGAAGGATAAGCCTTTGTGGAGCAGCTCTGCTAGGTAATCTAGGATTTGAAACAAGGAGGGCACTGCTGTCTCTGTCCTGAGACTTGTGCCAAAAACAGTATCTATTCCACTTTTCTGAATAGGATTTCCTAGTACTGGGCCCCCTGGCATCAAGGATAACATCCATCACCCATTTGCTGAGGGTTGCTGGTGATGTATTCAGGGAATAAGCCAGGCTGCCAGCTTCAGGGTTTGCAGCTGTGGATGCAAAATCTGTCCCTCTTGCTGGGGCAGCAGAGAGGGGGTCTGCTGTAGGTGCCAGGGTGGCACTGCTGTCAGACTGTGGAGTGGGTACCAGTGCTAGCATAGCCAGTCTGGTGCAATGAGGACTGTCCTTGGCCTGTCCTGTTTGATCTTGGAGTACTCTGGAAGGAGGGGCAGAGGGGGAAAGGCATAGATTGAGAGTTTTCCCATGTGAAGGACAGGGCATCCACTTTCCAAGCTTGGCTGTGGGGAATTCTGGTGCAAAATTTGTTGGATGGTTTTGGGGAGAGGCAAAGAGGTCCACCTCTGGTGTCCCTCACCTGTGTACCAGAAATTTGAATGAGTTGGTTCCAGTTTCCATTCGTGTGGGCCCATTAGATTCCTGCTCAATTCGTCTGCCAGTGAGTTTTGTTTGCCTGGCAGGAACTGAGCTTGCAGGTGCACTTGGCTGCTTAAGGCTGTGTTCCACAGAGCCATGGCGAACCTGCAGAGTGGGTAGGAGTGAGTTCCGCCCTGCTTGTCTATGTACCACGTAACTGTGCAGTTCTGTCTTTATTAGTTGTCATAGTTTCGTACTAGGCTATCTGCCCTGGGGCATTTGTAAGCCTAGCCATAGTGATGTGGCTTTCGCCACCCCATGAAATGGTACAAAATTGCACAGAAAAGATTTAGAATACTGTGCCTCTGTCTAGTAGTGACACAGTGAAGGTCCCCTTATATAATAGAATTAGTTTACTGTGCCCCTGTCTAGTAGTGACACAGATGTGACCCCTGGGGTAAACTTACGACCTCCCATCCACTCAAGATTTCTCTTGAAGAGAGTTAGTGAGGGGCTCTGCCTAACATGAACTGGGATTCTGTTCCAGAGCATGGGAAGCCTCTGGGTTATGAATCTATCCCTCCAGCATGTCCTATTCATACTTGTGCCGAGGTTCAAGTCTTTAGCTCTCGTGGTTCTGATGGATTTGGATTTTTTGAGGTGGAGCATGTCCATCAGTTCCTGATTGGACATGGCCTTGTACGTCAGGCACAGATCACCTCTGAGCAGGCGGTATGCTACTGAATAGAGCTGGAGTTTCTTTAGTCTGGCAGAATAAGACATATGTTGGAGACCCTTGATCCTCTTGGTTAGGTACTTTTGTGGTCTCTCCAGCTGTTGCAAATGCCGGGTGAGGTACATACCAAATGGGGCATTGTACTCAATATCATGGGTCTAATGAGGGAGGAGTCTAGGGGTACAATGACATCCTTGGATCTGGATGTGAATCCCTTCATGATAAGGTGTGCAAGGTAGAATGTCTTTCTAACCACTTTGGCAACGTGGGTGTCAAATGAGAGGTCGCTGTCAACTTGGGTCCCTAGGTCTCTCATTACTTTTTCCATACTCAGTGGGTTGCTGTCTATGTGATAATTTGTGGGTACTTTGTTTTTCCCCAAAGGAGATGACTATACATTTTTTGGCATTTAGTTTAAGGTCATGACTCCGGCACCAGTTGTCCGTGTCTGTGAGGCCTTTTTGTAGGTGTATCGACTATGGCGCCTAGTTTGCAGTCATCTGCGAACTTGTCAGCCACAACCCTCCCATGTTTGTTTTAACATCTGAGAAATAAATGCCGAACAAGAGGGGTCCCAGGACAGATCCCTGTGGGACACCACTTGTGACTGGCTTTGAGTCTGACATTGCTCCAACGATTTTAACTTTATGGGTTCTGTCCTTTAGCCAGTTTGCAACCCATCTAGTGACATAAGGGTTTACATTTAAGCTGTTGAGCTTATCTATGATGCCTGAGTGGGGTATTGTCTCGAAGGCCTTAGCCAAGTCCAGGTAGGCTGTATGGACTGCTTTGCCCTCATCAATGGCTCTAGTGACTGTTTCAAAAAAGTCAACCAGGTTCAAAAGGCAGGCTCTGCCCTTTACAAAGCCGAACTGGGTGGGATCAAGTGTCTGTAGGTCCCCAATGTCTCTGTTTATGAGTTCCATAATGATTCTTTCCATAGCTTTGCAGACCAGGCTGGTTAAGCTTATGGGGCGGTAGTTCCCAGGGTCTGTAGAGGTACCCCCTTTGTGGAGTGGGACCACTGTTGCTGTACGCCAGTGTTCAGGTACATATCCTGTAGTAAGGCTAATGTTAAATAGCATTTTTATGTGTGGGTTTAGCTCCTCTTGGAGTTCACGTAGCACGCAACCCGGGATACCGTCAGGTCCCATTGATGCTGTGTTTTTAGCTTTGCTGAGGGCGGCTCTCACCTGGACATCTGAGATGACAGGGAGATTTCATTCAGCTGGGATAAGTATTTCTTCTTTTGGGGGTGAGGGAGGGGAGAAATTTGCACTAAACCTGTCAGCCAAAATGTTGGCAATATCTGTGGGTTCAGTGTATTTTGTTATGAACTAACTCTGAGCATATCTGAGGGTTTCCGCCCAGATTTCTAACATAGCTGAAGAAGGCTTTGTGGTTATCTTTAGTGTCCTTAGCGATTTTTCTCTCAAAGTTGGCCTTGGATGTTTTTATGAGAGAACGTAGTTTTCTGCTAGTGTTGATCAGAGATGTCTTCCCATTATGAGATTTTGCTCTGTCGTGCAGTAGCTTCCTTCTTTTGTTATACAATTTGTTTATGGCTGAGGTCCACCAGACAGGATGCTTGCCTTTGGTGGAGAGGGACTTGGATTTATTTGGGATTGCATGATCCATGCATTCTTGGAGATGTCCATAGAAAGGATTTGTGAAGGATTCAGCATTGTGGGATGTGGTATCCACTGGCCCAGTGGGCTTAAAGGATACCATCTCAGTCTTAAGAAGAGTGAAGTCTGCTTTTGAGAAGTTTTTCACTGTGGTCTTTTGTGCTGGGGGTGGAGGAGGGATATGTATATCCAGGGTGATTAGTTTGTGGTCAGATCTCACTAGTGAGGGGTATAGCTCCGGTGTGGAGCATTTTGTCCCCATGTTTGTGATGATCAGGTCTAGTATATTATCTCCCCTAGTGGGAGAGGTGACTAGTTGTTCCAGTGCATTTGAATTTATGAATTCCAGGAACCTTTGGGCTAGGGTGTTAGGGCTAGAATAATGTACCCAATCTATGTTAGGGTAGTTGAAGTCTCCCAGTATGATGGTATTTTGTGATACATTCATATCCTCCAATGTCTTCAGGAAGGCTGAGTGGGGTTCCTGAGATTGGGAGGGTGGTCTGTAACATGCTACCAGTTGTATAGCAGTTTTGCCTATGGTTAGTTGCACCTGTATGGTCTCCGATGCTTCATGTGTTGCTACTAACCTGGAGGTGTGGGTGTCCTTGATGAATATGGACACCCCCCCTCCCCCTTTGTGGTTCGGCCTGGGTTTTGGGGCCGAAAAGCATGATACGAGGTATAGCCTGGTAGCGCTGGGGTGCTCTCAGGAGCCTTGAACCAGGTTTCAGTTACTGCACAGAAGTCGATGTTCTCCATACTGAGGAGTGCATCGAGTGCTTGCATCTTGAGATTTAGACTTCTGGCGTTGAGCAGCATTACCCTTTGTTTTTTTCCATTTTTGTTTTCTAAGGAGGTGGGTTTGTCTTTTGAGCCTTGCCTAAAAAAGGCACTATGGGGGTGGCAAGAGCCTTAGCCAATATCCGGAAGCCCAGTGGTGACAGGTGCAAGCCGTCCCTTGCGAAGCAGCGTGGCTTGTCCAACATGTCATCCCAAGCAGACAGACATTGGATCCCCTTAGAATGACACCAGTACTTGAGCCAATCATTAAAGCTGATCATCTTGTCTTTGTATTGTGGCATCATTCTTGGCGAGGGCAAGATGCTGGTCAGGGTCATACCAGCCTGGGCTACATAATCAGAGAGCTCCTCTGTGTCTCTTTTCATGTAGTCCAGGGAGGTACGTCTCAGGTCATTCACGCCAGCATGGACAATGACGGAGTCATATTTGTACTTGCTTTGGAGTGACCTGAGTGCGTGTGTTATGTGGCGGATCCTAGCTCCCGATATATAGATTAGTACTAGGCTAATTGCCCTTGTGGGCCATTTTAAGCCTAGCCAATTATCCCTTGTGAGACTCTAACCCTGCACCTTGTGTTTCTGGCAGGATAAGGTATTTGAAGGCTGTCAGTGCATTCTATACAGAAACATTTCTTTTTGATTGATATGCAGGTGAATTTGTCCTGGGCTTCATTTGCCTTGAATGCATTTGCCTGCCACATGAGCCCCCCCCCCCCACCCATGTAGTCTGATGAGTCTGTTCTCAGGGTTTGGACAGTGGGGGGGGTTGTGAGAAAGGGAGTCCCTTGTAGTTGCAAGCCTCTGCCCACCAAAGGAACTCTGTCCTTAGGCAAGGAATAATAGGAATCACTGCTTCCAGGTCCTGGGAATGTTGACACCAGAGACTAAGTACCACTGATATTTCCTCATATGCAGTCTTGCTTATGGAATCAGAATGCATGAGGTCATGAACCCTAGGGCTGCAGTATTCCAGTAGTTTTGAAATTTGTCAAATAAGCCTGCTTTTCTGGATTGAGGGATGCCATCTGGGAAGTTGTGTTCAAGCTTGCTCCCAGGAATACAATCTTTGGCTGGGTACCAGATGTGTTTTCATTGATTGTGTATCTCAGAGAAGTTAGGAGTCTTTACAAACGTCAGGTGCTGAAGTAGCAACTCCTGACTGTCCGCTTGAATCAGGCAATCCCAAGTATGGGTAAATTTGAATATTTCTCTGCCTGCAGTAAGCAATGGCTGGAGCCAAGCACTTTGTGAATACTCTGGGTGCAGTAGATAAGCCAAGGGGAAGTGCAGAGAACTGACAGTGCATGGAGCCTGCCCTGAAATGTAGATATTTCCTGCAAGACCCCCTTATGGGGATGTGCAGATAAGCTTCTTTTAAGTCTAGGGTGAGCAGTCAGGAGTCCTTGGCTAGCATAGGAAGGAGCTGCTGGAGTGTAAGCATTTTTAATTGTGGTACCACCAGGAAGGTGTTTAGGGTTGACAGATCCAGAATAGGGTACCAAGATTTCTCTTTCCTGGTCACCAGGAACAGCCTGGAGTAGAAATCCTGTCCCCTTTGCTCTGTTGGCACAGGTTGAAAGGCCCTGATACTGAGAAAATGCTTGCTTTTGGGCCCCTGTCCACTGGTTTGGAGGAAGGTCTGGCATCCGCTTGGGGTTGGCAGAGTGTGGAAATAGAATCTGCATCCCTGGGATAGAGTGTTTAAGACCCATCAGTCCTGGGTAATAGACTCTCAGTTTTTTGTATGCAGGGCGAGTTTTTCTCCTAGGGGTGCAAGTACTTGGGCATGGCTGGGACAAGTCATTGTGAACTTTTTCCATAAGGGGGGGTGGCTTACCACTCCCAGTTTTTGACGGAGTACTCCATTGTTTAGATCTTTGTATACCCTGAGAGTGTACTCTTTGTGGTCTATTACCCCCCTGGGTTTGGGCTGAGAAGGTCTGGAAGGGAATGAAAAGGACCAGTTTTTTGAAGGCCAATGCCTACTGAATTTAGGTGGCTGTACCTGCAAGAAATCTTTGACAGTATGCATGGATTTAGCTTTTTTCTCCATCTTAAGAACTTCTGCTTTAGAGCCAAACAAACATTCTTGGCTTAATGGAGCATCAAGTAATTTTGCCTTGACATGAGCTGGCAAGATTTGTTACTTCAGCCAGACATGCCTTCTCAGAACGGGCCCCCAGTGACAGAAGCCCTACAAGATGCTTCTAAGACATCAAAACCACACTGCAAAGTAGGTTTACCAACTTGGTTTGCAGAATGCATTAAATCTTACAATTCTTTATTTTCTGCACCATCAGGAATCAACATTTTTTGTTTCATTAGATCTATATGCTGCTGGTACTTACACGTGAAACTGGCAATTTAAAGCCCTGATGGCAAGTGTTGCAGAGGTATATACCTTCTTACCCCATCTGTCTAGAGCCCTAGAATCCCTGTCCAAAGGGGTAGGGTTCTTGGCTGTAGAAGCCTTAATACCTTTAGGTCCCTGGGAAATTGTCTCTAGAGCCACTGTGGGATTTTTAAACAGAACTTTGAGAGTCAAGTACTCTATAGCATATCAGGCTCTCTAGGAGCAGGTGGTAAAGTGTCACAGGTAAGGCTGGATTCCATGAAGACATCTACAATATCCAGGATAGGGGGAATAGCTAGAGGCCTATGCTGAGGCAAGTCTAAAGATTCCCCAAGTCACTTTTGGACTGTGGGTAGTCCTGGCATTCCCAGCGGAAATGCTCTTAGGGTATGCAAGGTTTCACCGAAAGAAAGGTTCTCTGGGGGGGGGGGGTGGCGAGGGAATTGAACCCTCTGCATCAGAGTCCTCAGGCAGACAAGGGCATGTCCTGGTAATCACAGGGGTCACAGTCATCACTGAAGAATCGGAAGGAAAATTCCATCTTTTAGAGGGGGAAGGCTGGCTTCCCCAATTAAAGTAATAAAGTCTTCAGCCATTCTAAGCATTTGTTTCTGTGGCATGGGAGCTTAAGTATGTGCTTTGGTCTGTTTCCTAGGCGTACTGCGAACTCTGGGCCTACGAATTTTGGCAGATTTAGTCATTAACGAAGTAGTTGGTTTAATACAAACATCGGAAGGTCTGAATACACACCCTCAGAAGCCAATGCCTGCACAGCGGCTCCTGACCCATCCAAGGTAGAGACATCTGCAGGTTCTACAGTTGAAGCATCTCACAGCATACCAGACTCCAAATGGGTCTCAGTAGAAGCCTGCGAATCTGTAGAAGTGGGTAGCAGGGGTTGTGAAAGGGTCTCACTCAGTGCCGGTGACTAGCTTAATGGAAGAGTCGGCAATTTTGGACCTATGCGGTCTCTATTTTTTCAGAAGATCACTAGTCGGATGGCTTACCGAAGCCTTTGTGGAATTCGGAGAATGAGAGCAAAATAAATAGCCCAACCAATAGTTTGGGCGTTGAACAAGGCACAAAACCAACAGCGAGGGACGTCATGGTCTGGGCCTAAACCGGTGACGCAGTAAGAATGAAAATCTGAGGTATTTGCTTTCCACTGGTAAGCCAATTGTTAACATTTTCTGACATCCCCAACAGGGTACTTAGCTTTAGAATACTTCAGGTTTGAAACAAAAAATGAAAATTTCAGGTAGCTGCCGACCAGCACTTGCTAACTGCTTCAGGCTCCCACACAGCAAGAACCTCCAAAGCAGACACACAAGCAACTGCCACCTCAAGACATAAGACATGCAACACATAGCTCTCAAAGTCAGTGTGCTAAATAGTCACAGCCCTTAAGGCCAAACACAATGCCAGACACACTTGTTATAGGTGACTCCATAGTCAGACACACTGACGTCCCACTCACCAGACTGAACAAGGAAAAGATCACAGTAAGCTGCCTGTCGGGCGCTAGAATCCGCCACATAACACAAGCACTCAGGTCACTCCACAGCAAGTACAAGTATGACTCAGTCATTGTCCATGCCGGTGTGAACGACCTGAGACGTACCTCCCTGGACTACATGAAAAGAGACATAGAGGAGCTCTCAGATTATGTAGCCCAGGCCGGTATGACCCTGACCCTGAGCAGTATCCTACCCTCACCAAGAATGATGCCACACAATACAGAGACAAAATGATCAGCTTTAATAATTGGCTTAATTACTGGTGTCATTCTAAGGGGATCCAATGTCTGTCTGCCTGGGATGACATGCTTGACAAGCCACGCTGCTTCACAAGGGACGGCTTGCACCTGTCACCCCTGGGCTTCCGGATATTGGCAAAGGCTCTTGCCACCCCCATAGTGCCTTTTTTAGGCAAGGCTCAAATGATAAACCTACCGCCCTACAAAACAAAAATGGAAAAAAACTAAGGGTAATACTGCTCAATGCCAGAAGTCTAAACCTCAAGATGCACGCCCGAAGCCCTCCTCAGTATGGAGAACATCGATGTCTGTGCTGTGACTGAAACCTGGTTCAAGGCTCCTGAGAGCACCCCAGCACTATCAGGTTATACCTCATATCATGCCCGCCCCAAAATCTGGACCGAACCACAAAAGGAGGGGAGTATCCATATTCATAAATGATACCCACACCTCCAGGTTAGTGGCAACGCCAAGCATCGGAGACCATCCAGGTGCAATTAACCATAGGTAAAACTGCCCTACAGTTTGTAGCATGCTACAGACCACCCTCTCAAACTCGGGAAACCCACACAGCCTTCCTGAAGACACTGGAGAGTATGAATGTCTCTCCAAACACCATCATATTGGGTGACTTCAACTACCCAAACATAGACTGGGAACATTACTCAAGCCCCAACACCCTAGCCCAAAGGTTCCTGGAGTTCATAAACTCAGATGCTATGGAACAACTAGTCACCATTCCCACAAGAGGAGAAAATATACTAGACCTGATCATCACAAACATGGGGACAAAATGCTCCACACCGGAAGTATATCCCTCATTGGTGAGATCAGACCATAAATTAATCTCACTGGAGATCCACATCCCGCCCCCAAGCCCAGCAAAAAAGACCACAGTGAAGAACTTCTCAAAAGCAAACTTCACACTTCTTAAGACTGGAGTGGTATCCTTCAAGGCCCCCGAGCCAGTGGAAACCACAACCCACGCTGCTGAAACCCTTACAAATGCCTTCTACGAGCACCTCCAGGAATGTATGGATCAAACAATCCCTAATAAAATCAAGACCCTTTCCAAAGGCAGGCACCCGGTCTGGTGGACCCCAGCCATAAACAAACTCTACAACAAGAGGAGAAAGCTACTACATGACAGTGCAAAATCTCAAAAAGGGAAGGCATCTCTGATCAATACTAGCAAAAAACTACGATCACTCATAAAATCATCCAAGGCCAACTTTGAGAGAAAAATCGCTAAAGACACAAAAGACAATCATAAGGCCTTCTTTAGCTATGTTAGAAACCTGGGTGGAAACTCCCAGATATGCTCAGAATTAGTCCAAAATGATACAAAAACCACTGAACCCACAGACATTGCCAACATACTGGCAGACAGGTTCAGTGCAAATCCCCCCCCCCCCAAAAGGAGAAATATCTATCCCACCAGAGTCTAGCCTCCCAAACATCTCAGATGCCCAGGTGAGAGCTGCTCTCTCTAAAGCAAAAAACACAGCATCAATGGGACCGGATGGTGTCCCCGGCTGTGTGCTGCACGAACTCAATGAGGAACTAAACCCACACATAAGGCTGCTGTTTAATCTTAGCCTTACTACAGGATATACCCAAAGAATGGCGACGGCAACTGTGGTCCCACTCCACAAAGGCGGTGCTTCTACGCATTTCTGAAATTACCGCCCCATAAGCTTGACGAGCCTTGTCTGCAAAGCTATGGAGAGGATCATAATGGAACTCATAAAGACATTGGGGACCTACAGACACTGGATCTTACCCAATTTGGCTTTGTCAAGGGCAGATCCTGCCTCTTGAACTTGGTCGACTTTTTTGAAACAGTCACTAAGGCCATTGATGAGGGTAAGGCAGTTCACACAGCCTACCTTGACCTAGCAAAAGCGTTCGACACAATACCCCACTCGGGCATCATAGAAAAGCTCACTAGCTTAGATGTAAACCCATATGTCACAAGATGGGTTGCAAACTGGCTCAAGGACAGAACCCACAGGGTTAGAGTTGCTGGTGCCATGTCAGACTCTAAGCCGGTCACGAGCGGTGTCCCACAGGGCTCAGTCCTGGGCCCCTCTTGTTCCGCATTTATTTTTCTGAAGTGCAGGCAAACATAGCAGGATTGTGGCTGACAAAATTTGCAGATGACTGCAAACTGGGCACCATAACTGACACTCCATCAGACACAGACATCCTCCAGAGAGGTCTCATAGAAATGGATAACTGGTGCCAGAGCCATGGCCTTAAGCTAAATGCCAAAAAATGTATAGTCATACCCTTTGGGAAAAACAAGGTAACCCCTAATTACCACATAGGTGGTAATCCATTAAACACGGAAGAAGTTATCAGGGACCTGGGGACCCAAGTTGACAGTAACCTCTCTTTTGACACTCACATTGCCAAAGTGGTTAGGAAGACCTTCTACATTGCCCACCTGATCATGAAGGGATTCACATCCAGATCAGGAGAGGTCATTGTACCCCTGTACTCTTCACTTATCAGACCAATGATAGAGTACAAAGCCCCATTCGGAATGTACCTTACCCGACACCTGCAGCAGTTGGAAAGACCCCAAAAGTTCCTCACCAAAAGGATAAAGGGGCTCAAACATATGTCATACGCTGCCCGACTGAAGAAACTCCAGCTCTATTCAGTAGCATACCGTCTGCTCAGAGGTGATCTGTGCCTGACATACAAGGCCATGTCCAACCCGGAATTAATGGACATGCTCCACCTCAAAAAATCCAAATCCACCAGAGTGACGAGAGCAAGAGACTTAAACCTCAACACGGATATAAATAGGATGTGCTGGAGGGACAAATTCATCACCCAGAGACTCCCTACACTATGGAACAGAATCCCAGTCCATGTGAGGCAGAGCCCCTCACTGACTCTGTTCAAGAGAAATCTTGACGAGTGGATGGGAGATCGTAGGTTTACCCCGGGAATCATCTCTGTGTCACTGCTGGACAGAGGCACAGCAAACTAATGGGTATAGTATTCTCATCCTAAGGGGTGGTGAAAGCCACACACACTCTGGCTAGGCTTATAAATGCCCTAGGGCAGATAGCCTAGTATGAACCTATGAACCTATAAAAGCTGATGTAATGGCGTCAGCTGCATGTTTTATACCCCTGACGTCATGCATGAGGTGACAGCATCAGACGCAGAAATCCCAAGACTCTGGTATTTGGACCGACTGAGGGCTACCTGCAGGCAAGATAACCCAAGTGTGATAACTGCAACTGTGAAAAACAAAGTTATGTACTCATCATACTGTTCCATCCGAGTAGGTAACTTCATTTGTCAGCAACCTGCGGGTATCGGATCCGACCCGGCAGCTTTCCAAGCTACAGATCCGAGCTCCAAGCTCCTCCCCCTTACCCATAATACCCTGCTACCTCCTTCCAATCCTCAGATCGCGTTTGCCCATCTATAAACAACCTGAAGAATCCTAACCTAAGGATTAAACAAATGACCTGAGAAACCATCCTAGGGTTGACGTAATCAAAGAACCAGGTTAGGGGGGAAGGAGGGAGGGTCGGTTGCTGACAAATGAAGTTACCTACTCAGATGGAATGTTATGGTGAGTACATAACTTCATCTGAAGTAGATAAAGTACAGTTTTGTACCTACCATAAATGTATATGTTCGAGTGTTCACCCTGCTGCAGTCATTACACTTGGGTTATCCTGTCGTCAGGCCCGCAGTCGGCCGGATTTCCAAAGTCTTGGTCCGACATCGGTTGCAGTCACCCTCATCCCTGATGTCAGTGCGCCAGGGGTATATATATTGCAACAGACACCATTTTCTTCAGTTTTTCTTGCCCCAGATGTCAGGTGCCCCCAAAAAGGTGATCCAAATCAGTACCAAATAGTGTGAACACTGTACAAACACAAAATCCCTTCAGCTATAAGCAAATACATCAGTAAGGCATAGCAGAGGTTTAGCCAGTAGATCAGAGGGGTTGGAGGGAGGGTAACCTGGACTGCAGCAGGGTGAACACTCGAACATCTACATTTATGGTAGGTACAAAACTGTACTATGTTCATCGTGTTACCCTGCTGCAGTCATTACACTTGGGTTGAGTCCCAAAGCTAAGGTAGGGTGGAGGCATCATAGAGGGTTTAGTGGAGGCAATGAGGCCCTGCAGAACTGCAGTGGCGAAGCCTGCCCTGGACTTAGAATAAAGAGGTAAGTGATAGTGTTTGGTGAAGGTGTGCACTGAACTCCAAGTTGCAACTTCTAAGATTTCCTTGGTAGGAACCCCCCTGAGAAAGGCTGTAGAGGTAGCTGTTGCCCTGGTAGAGTGGGATCTAATGGTAGGAGGAACTGGTTTCCCATGATGGGTGTAGCAGAATCAGATGCAATGGCCTATCCATTTAGAAATGGTTTGCTTGGATATGGCCTTCCCTTGAGAGGCTGTAGCATAAGAAACAAAGAGCTGGTCAGTTTTTCTGAAAGCCTTGGTTTTGTCCAAGTAGTAACGAAGCTGCCTGGGAATGTCCAAGGAATGCAGGAGTCTCTCACCTTTGTTCTGTGGAGTGGGGTAGAAAGTGGGTTGGTGGATGGTTTGATTTAGAGCTACACTGGAAACCACCTTAGGCATGAAGGAAGGATTAGTTTGTAGAGAAACTCTGTCTTGATGAAAAATGAGGAAAGGTTCCACTGCCATAAGTGGCTGCAATTCTGAAACTCTCCTAGCAGAAGTTATTGCCAGGAGCAGGGCAGTCTTCCAAGATAGGAACTGAAGGTCTGCAGAAAAAGCTGGTTCAAAGGGAGGTAACGTTAGTTTTTGCAGAACAAAATTGAGGTCCCATTGTTGGTGTAGGAGCTCTTCTAGGTGGTCTAATGTTTTTTGCCCCTCTGAGGAACTGCCTTAGGAGAGGATTTGAAAATAAAGGTGGATTCGTGTTGTAGTGAGCTGAAATAGCTGAAGCATGGATTTTAATTGAGGAGAAGGAAAGTCCTTTATGCAACATCTCAGCTAAATACTGCAGAATGTGAGGCATACGAGGCTGAGTTGTGTCTTGGCCTTTAGCTTGGTTCCAAGCAGAAAACTTTTTCCATTTGTCCGAGTAAGCCTTCCTGGTGCTTGGCCTCCTGGCTTCTAGAATAACATCCAGCACTGCTTGTGAAAGAGGGGCTGGTTGGATGCTTAATTGATTTGCCATGCAGCCAGGTTTAAGGTTTTGATCTGGCTGTGTAGAATCTGCTTGTCTTGCTGCGTGAGCAAATGAGGTATTTGCGGCAATATCCATGGTGGGCTGTGAGCCATATTCTTCAATAGCGGGTACCAGTGCTGGCGTGGCCAGTCTGGGGCTATGAGAATCATTTGAGGTTTCTCCTTTTTGACCTTCAAAAGAATCTTTGTGAGAAGAGGTAATGGAGGAAAGGCATATGCTGTCAGGTTTTTCCAACTGAAGGAGAGAGCGTCCACTTTCCAAGCTTGATGGTGGAATGTCCTTGTACAAAATTTTGTCAGCTGGTAGTTTTGAGGACTGGCAAACAGGTCTATATTTGGTAGGCCCCATCTTTAAGTTATCATTGTAAATATTTGTGGGTCTAACTTCCACTAGTGGGGATCTTTGATGTTTCTGCTTAGGTCGTCTGCCAATGTGTTTTTCTGTCCTGGCAGGAATTGAGCTTGTAACTGGACTTGGTAGGCCAGAGCTGTGTTCCATAAGATTATTGCTTGCCTGCAAAGAGGGTAGGAATGTGTGCCCTCTTGTTTATGTACCACATTACTGTGGTATTGTCCATCTTTATTGAAAGTTGCCCAGGCTGTAGTAGATCCTTGAAGGCTGTCAGAGCTTTCTGTACAGCTAGCATCTCTTTTTGGTTTATGTGCAGTTTTCTTTGTTCTGCAGCCCATAGGCCTTGAATGCATTGCCCTGCCATGTGTGCCCCCCAGGCATAGTCTGAAGCATGCCTCCTTGAGGTCCAACGTTACCAGCCATGCTTCCTTGCCCAACATGGGAAGTAGCTGCTGTAGTGTTAGCATCTTGAATTTGGGAACTTGTAAGTGTTTAGAATTGAAAGGTCCAGAATTGGTCTCAAAGTATTTTCTTTTCTGGGTACTAGGAAGAGTCTCGAGTAAAATCCTTGGCCTTGCTCTTGAGTTGGTTCCCTTTGAATGGCTCTCATGGCCATGAGAGCTGTAATTTGTTTTTGAGCCTTTGCCCTTTGATTTTGTGGCAGGTGTGGCATTCCTCTTTTTATTGGCAAGGTGTGAAAGTGGAATCTGTATCCTCGTAAAATTATGTCTAGTACCCATTTGTCCTTTGTGACCATGTGCCAGTTGTCTGCAAATAGTGCTAGCTTTCCCCCAGGGGGGTTGACAAAAGAGTTTTGTTTGGCCAGCTGAGGTGCAAGTCATTGAGTTTGTCTTCTGGTGGGTTGAGACCTGTCTTCTCCTCCCTTCTGGGTTGGAGTGCCCCATTGGCGAGGTTTATACTGAGCTTGTGGTTGTCCTCTGCCCCTTGGGCACCTGTATTTACCCCTCTGAGGCCTGTCAGTGGCTGGAAAGGACCAATTCTTTGTTGGCCAGTTTCTGCGGAAGCAAGGGGGTTGTACTTGTAGGAAATCTTTGACTGTCTGCATTGATTTTGCCTTATCTTCCATTTTCTTTAAAACTTCTTCTGCTTTAACACCAAAAAGAACATCCTGTTGTAAGGGAGCATCTAGTAGTTTTGCTTTAACATGATCAGGCAGACTTTGTTCTTTTAACCAGGCATGCCTACGTATAACTGATCCAGTGACAGCTGCTCTGCAGGAGGCCTCTAAAGAATCAAACCCACATTGCAAGGTATGTTTCCCTACCTGCTCGGTGGCATGCAACAAATCCTGTACTTTTCGATTCAGATTGTTGAGGGAGGGAGGTTATCTTTTGTTTCAACTGAGAGATCAGAAATTGCTGATACTTAAGCTTATGAAATTGACAGTTTAGAGCTCTCATAGCTAAAGTGGCTAAGGTGTAAACCTTTTTCCCCCATCTGTCTAGTGCTCTTGAATCCCTTTCAGAAGGTACTGGATTTTTAGCCATGGAAGCCTTAGCCCCTTGGGACCCTGGGAGATAGTCTCTGAGTCAGCTACTGGGCTTTTGTAAAGAAATTTGTGGGAATCAGGTACTCTGTAGTATCTGTCAGGCTTGGCCGGCGCTGGAGCAGGAGGCAGAGAGTCAGGGTTGAAACTGGATTCTAAATAGACATCATCCACAATGTCCAAAACAGGAGGGATGGCTAGAGGTCTGGGTTGGGGGAGTAAAAGAAAAGTACAGTTTTGTACCTACCATAAATGTAGATGTTCGAAGATCCACATTGCTGCAGTCATAACTATTGGGTAGTCCGCTGTCCTCGGTCGGCCCGAATACCAAAGTGTTAGGCTGGCGTCGGTCATGGTCGCTTAGATCTGACGTCAGTACGCCGAGGTACTAAAGCGCATGACCGACGTCATATCCTCAGTCTTTCTTGCCCCAGATGTCAGAAGGCCCTAAAAAGAAAGGCCATAACCAAAACACAGAGAAACATCCAACCACCTATGTACAAACAATATATACAACCCAAAACACACAACCACCCCAAACCACAGTGGGGAAGGAGGGAGGGTAAATTGGACTGCAGCAATGTGGATCTTCGAACATCTACATTTATGGTAGGTACAAAACTGTACTATGTTCTTCATCTCACATTGCTGCAGTCATAACTATTGGGTAGAATCCCAAAGCAAAGGTAAAGGGAGGATGGCAAAATTATAAAGCATTGGGAGCTGCTAACATGCCCTGTAAAACTGCAGTGGCAAACCCAGCCCTAGATTTGGAGTAAAGAGGTAGAAGGTAATGTTTAGAAAAAGTGTGCACTGAACTCCAAGTAGCTACCTCCAAAATATCTTTAGTAGCTACACCCCTTAAAAAAGCAGTTGAAGTGGCAGTAGCCCTAGTGGAATGAGGTCTGATTCCAGCCGGAATCTCCTTGCCATGATGAGAATAACAAAAAGCAATACAATGGCCAATCCACTTAGAAAAAGTTTGTTTAGAAACAGGTTTCCCCTGAGAACCCAAAGCAAAAGAAACAAACAACTGTTGAGACTGTCTGAACCCTTTAGTTCTGCTCAAATAATAACGTAACTGCCTGTGAATATCCAAAGAGTGCAAAATCTTTTCCCCTTTATTTTGGGGATCAGCATAAAAAGTAGGCAAATGAATAGACTGGTTCAAGGCCACATTTGAGACCACTTTAGGCATGAAAGTAGGGTTAGTACGCAAAGAGACCCTGTCCTTATGAAAAATTAGGAAGGGTTCAACTGCCATTAGAGCCTGTAATTCAGATACCCTTCTAGCAGACATAATGGCCAACAAAAAAGCTGTCTTCCAAGACAAAAATTTCAACTCAGCTGTAGCTGCAGGTTCAAAAGGAGATAAAGTGAGTTTCTCCAACACAAAATTGAGATCCCAGGAAGGAGTAGGAGCTCTACGTGGGGGTCTTATGTTCTTTGCCCCTCTAAGAAATTGCTTGAACAAAGGATGAGAGAATAAAGATGGGTCACAGTTATAGTGAGCAGAAATGGCTGCAGCATGAACTTTTACAGAGGAGAAAGACAAACCTTTGTCTAGTAATTCTGTAAGATACTGAAGGGAAACACTCAAATTAGGTACTGAAACATCAAAGCACTTTGCTTTGCTCCAAAGAAAAAATCTCCTCCATTTATCAGCATAAACCTTCCTTGTACTAGGCCGTCTGGCCTACAAAATAACATTCAAAACTTGTTGAGGAAGCTTCGACCCTCCAGGGTCTAGAATCGAATATGCCAAGCTGCCAGATGCAGGGACTGTATCTTGACATTGAGGAAATGAGTGCCTGCCTGGGTCAAAAGGTGTGGACTTGCTGGCAAAGGCCAAGGAGGCTCCCGTACTAAACTCCTCAGCAGAGGGTACCAGTGCTGACGTGGCCAATCTGGAGCTATAAGAATCATGGAGGGCTTGTCCTGTCTGACCTTCAAGAGCACCCTGGGAAGGAGAGGCAGAGGAGGAAAGGCATAGACGTGAAGATTGTTCCAATTGAATGAAAGAGCATCCACTTTCCAAGCTTTTGGATGAAACATCTTTGTGCAAAACTTTGGCAGTTGGAAATTCAGTGGAGAAGCGAACAGATCTATGTCTGGTGTCCCCCAAAACACTGTCAACTGTCGAAATACATGAGGATCCAGTTTCCACTCGTGGGGATCCACCATCTGTCTGCTCAAAACATCCGCTAAGGAGTTCTGTGCTCCTGGCAGAAACCTTGCTTGAAGAGTGAGGTGCAAACTGAGAGCCGTCTCCCACAAAATCATAGCTTGCCTGCAAAGTGGGTACGAATGGGTTCCCCCTTGCTTGTTGATGTACCACATGACAGTTGTGTTGTCTGTTTGAATCAACACTTGTCCTGGGTGTAGTAGATCCTTGAAAGCCATCAATGCAAATTGGACTGCTAACATCTCCTTCATGTTGATATGCAAATGTTGAAGTCTGGCAGGCCACGTGTCTTGAACCCATTTTCCATTGAGGTGTGCTCCCCAAGCCTTGTCCGAGGCATCTGTCGTTAAAATCTGACTCGCCTCTGGTCGGGTCACAGAGAGTCCCTTGTTTAGGTGACATTCCTGAGCCCACCACAAAAATTCCTTTTGAATGCAAGGTATTATTTGAATGACAGTGTCCAAATCGTGGCAGTGTTGAGTCCATACACTCTTGAGATACCATTGTAACTTCCTCATATGCAGTTTGGCATTGGGAAGCACCAGAATACAAGATGCCATGAACCCCAAGGCTTGAAGGACTGTCCTTGCAGTCAGCCTGGACAGGTGAGACAATTGTTGGAAGTAAAGGGAAAGATTTCTTTGCTTGTCCGGGGTCAAAAAAGCCATCTGAGAGGCTGTATTCAGTCTCACACCCAGAAAGCACATGTCCTGAGAGGGTACTAGACTGGACTTTATTTCGTTCACAGAATACCCTAGGCACCTTAACACTGCCATAACATATTGAAGATGGTGAAGTAGCTTGTCTTTGTCTTGAGCAAGAATCAGGCAATCGTCCAAGTAAGGATAAATCTGTATTCCTCTTAACCTGAAGAAGGCTATCACCGGAGCCAGAACCTTTGTGAATACCCTGGGCGTAGTAGATAAGCCAAAGGGCAATGCAGAGAACTGATAATGTAAAGTCCCAGCCCGAAAACGCAGGAATCTCCTGCAGCTTGGCCTGATAGGAATATGAAGATAAGCCTCCTTGAGATCCAGAGTTACCATCCAGTGATCTTTGCCTAGCATAGGTAGAAGTTGTTGCAAAGTCAACATTTTGAATTTTGGAATGTCCAGGTATGTGTTGAGAATAGACAAATCCAGAATCGGTCTCCAAGTGTCTCCCTTCTTTGGAACAAGAAACAGGCAAGAATAAAAGCCTAGGCCCACCTCTAATGGAGGCACCTGCTGGATAGCTCCCATGTGAAGTAAAGAAATCTGTTTGTGAGCCTCTGCCTTTTGTTGAGGAGGAACGTCTGGCATGCCTTTGAAAGGGGGCAATGTGTGGAAATAAAACTTGTAGCCTTGGTTTATAATGTCCAACACCCATTTGTCCTGGGTGACTAAAAGCCAATTTTGCCTGAAAAGTGTCAACTTTCCCCCTAGAGGAGCTGCCAGACAAGAAGGATCGGGCAGCTGAAGGTGCAGGTCATTGGGTCTGCTTGCGAAAGGACTGGCCCCTGCCCTCACCAGCAGACTGAGGAGGGGAACTCCACGTCCTAGGCCTAAAAGAACCCTGTGCATGAGCTCTGCCCCTACCACGTCTAGATCTGCCTCTAGACTGTAAATCAGAAGAAGGGTAAGCCCATCCCTTAGTAGGCCAATTTCTGCTAAACTTAGGGGGCTGCACTTGTAAGAAATCTTTAACAGTCTGCATAGACTTAGCTTTGTCCTCCATTTTCTTCAAGACTGACTCCACAGGAGAACCAAACAAAACTTCAGACTGAAGGGGAGCATCCAAAATTCGAGCTTTCACATGCTCTGACAAGTTTTGATCCTTAAGCCAAGCGTGCCTACGAATAACTGATCCAGTGGCGGCCACCCTAGAAGAGGCCTGCAAAGCATCAAAACCACACTGCAAGGAATGCTTACCCACCTGATCAGAGGCATGAACCAAATCCTGTAATTCCTTACACTCTATGCCCTCTGCTAAGGCATCCACCTTAGATTTCAATTGACTAAGAAAAAAATTCTGGTATTTCAGCATATGAAACTGGCAATTTAAAGCCCTCATTGCAAGAGTGGAAGAGGTATACACTTTTTTACCCCACCTATCCAGAGCTCTAGAGTCCTTATCCATAGGAACTGGATTCTTTACAACAGAAGCACTGACACCCTTAGGTCCCTGACTAATAGTTTCAGGGTCCGCCCTAGGGCTCTTATACAAGTACTTATGAGCCTCTGGCACCCTGTAATACCTGTCTGGCTTAACTGGGGCAGGAGGCAAAGAGTCTGGATTAAGTGAAGCCTCAGAGAAAACATCCTGTACAACATCTAAGACCGGAGGTATAGCCAAGGGCCTATGTTGTGGCAAAAACAAGAATTCCCTAAGCCTCTTTCGGGAATCTGAGAAATCCTGACCTTCCCATTTAAAATGCTCCCTCATAGAATGCAGAGTTTCTGAAAAAGAAAAATCCTCTGGAGGGGAAGCAGAGGGACTAGAATCCTCTGCGTCAGAATCAGAATAAGGGGGAAAATCCTGAATGTCTTCAGCCGAAGACTCTGAATAATTTGAAGAATGTTCCAATCCTTCCACCTCTGGCTCCACCCTAGGCCTCTTTATCTGGAGGGGGTATAGAACCTCTAATCAAGGTAATTAAATCTTCTGCCATTCTAAGCATGTGTTTTTTAGGCACAGAACCTGCAGAACTAGGACTGACGCCAGAGGAAGATAAACCAGGCCTGGCCTTGGAAGGTACCTTAGAGACAGAGGGAGAAGGCCTAACCACCTTATGCAAAGAAGGGAGCACAGCCACCTGAGAGGCCCCCTCAGCCTGACCTGACTCCTGAGAGGCCACATCTAGCAAAACTAAAGGTTCCTCCTGAGACTCAACTGAAACCTCGGCCGGATCCACAGACTCCACCGTGGTCTCTAAAGAACCGGCGTCCGGAACGGACGACTCATCCTGTCTGGTTTTCAAAGATTTCTCCTTGCGCTTCTTCGCGGTAGCGGGCGTCGGAGGATCCGACGGCATATTATAATTACACCGCTTACCGAAGACAAGCCTAGCACAATCTAACCTACGCTAATAGTGCGCTTATTAAATTTAGCACAAAAGCGACACCCGACTACGTCGTGCTCAGGCCCCAAACAAGGAATACAAAGAGAGTGGTAATCCCTATGAGGTATCTGTTTCCCACAAGAAATACAATTATTCACTTTTTCTGACATCCGGAATTAACTGAGGCAAGAAAAGACAAAAATATTCCCCAACGGGGTACTTAGCCCAACTTGGTCTTCGGTCTGAAACTCAGAATACGAAAATTTCAGGATGCCGAATGGCACTTGCAAACGCTGCTTCTGCTTCGGACCATGCGGGAAGAAAGACTGAGGATATGACATCGGTCATGCGCTTCAGTACCTCGGCGTACTGACGTCAGATCTAAGCGACCATGACCGACGCCAGCCTAACACTTTGGTATTCGGGCCGACCGAGGACAGCGGACTACCCAATAGTTATGACTGCAGCAATGTGAGATGAAGAACATCTCTGAGCCTTTTCTTGGAATCAGAGTAATCCTGACCTTCCCAGTGAAAATGTTCCCTCATAGTGTGTAAAGTTTTCCCAAAAGAGTAATCTTCTGGAGGGGAAGCTGAGGGAAGAGTCCTCAGCATCAGAATCTTCATAGAGAGAGAAGGAATAGTCTTGGTCCTCAGAGAAATCTGAAGAAAGACAGTTGATCAGAGGAAGCAGATTCTTCCTCTAGTCTAGGCCTTTTGTCAGGAGGAGGCTGAGAACCCCTGATAAGAGAAATCAAATCTTCAGCCATTTTGAGCATCTGTTTCTTAGGCATAGGGCCTTGAACCGGAGACTGAAGTGAAGCCTTTTTCAGTTTGGAAGGTGCCTTTGACTTGGAAAACGTTTTGACTGTAAGAGTCATCTGTCTGAAAACGCCTTCAGAAACCAATGGCGTTTCAGAAGCACTGACGTCCTTGGAAGGTAAATAGTCGGTAGGGCCTGAAGTAAAAGGCTGCGTCGGCCTAGTACATTCCGTCAAAATATCTGTAGCGGTCTCGGTTTCTTGAACTGCGGTAGTGAGTGGTTGCGTCGGAGCCTCACTGATAACCGGAGACCGGATCAACCAAGGCCTCGGAATCGGGCTTAGGCCTGGGCTGTCGATCCTTATCCCTGCGCTTTTTGTGCACGCCGGTAGTCGGAAGCTTCGACGGCATGTTATAATTAAATTTTCTGCCAAAAAAGTGTCGTGCAAAATCAAATCGTCTTTTAATAGTACGTTTATTAAATCTAGCACAAAAACGACAAGAAGTGACGTCGTGGTCAGGGCCTAGGCAAGGTATGCAATAAGAATGAAAATCCTTATGAGGTATTTGCTTCCCACAAGAAATACAATTAACTTTTTCTGACATCCGTCTGAGGCAAGAAAAGTTTCCCCAATGGGGTACTTAGCTTTATAGAAGACTTCGGTCTGAAATTCGAATTTGAAAATCTCAGGAGTTGTCCGACTGGCACTTGCGAACTGCTTCTGCTTCGGGCACCGCGCGGCAAGAAAGACTGAAGAAAATGGCGTCGGTTGCAATATATATACCCCTGGCGCACTGACGTCAGGGATGAGGCGACTGCAACAGACATCGTACCAAGACTTTGGAAATCCGGCCGACTGTGGGACTGCCTGATGATAGGATAACCCAAGTGTAATGACTGCAGCAGGGTAACACGATGAACATCTTCATTTGATCATCAACCTGTACGACAGTCCCCAGCTACCAAAAACTTGGGAGGTCCTCAAGGAAGAATATTGTGGAGCACTGCAGACCCAAATATAGTGAGAGATAATGGTACGAGAGGACGCCCAAGTAGCCGCAGGGCAAATGTCATCCAAGTGAACTCTCGACCAGAATGCAGCAGATGTAGCCATAGAGCGGGTAGAATGAGCATAGGCTCCGGCAGGCCAGATAGTTTGTATGTGAGCAGAATGCAATTCAAAATCCATCTGGCCAGAGTTACCCTCAACACAGGCTTACCGAAGAAAGGGTTTTGCAAAGGAGACAAAGAGCGGATCAGACTTGCGGAATGCAGCTGTTCTGTGTAAATAAAAACACAACTGTCTACGAACATCTAACAAATTAAGTTTGTAGTCCCCATTGTTTTGATAGTTAGGGAAAAAAACTGGAAGATTAATGGACTGATTGATGTTCGCCTCGGAGGCCACTTTAGGTAGAAAGGATGGGTTGTCCTGAGAGAGACCCTGTCCTTATGGAAAACAAGATACGGGGCTTTAATACAGAAGGCCTGAAGTTCCGACACCCTTCTAGCAGAGGTAATCGCTACCAAAAAGACAGTTTTCCAGAACAAGAATTTCAAATCAGCAGAAGCTGCAGGTTCAAAAGGAGGTATAAAACACGCTAAACGCGCGTTTGCACGGTTTAGCGCGGAGCTGCTACCATTGCACACTAGGGCAGCGCCGGTTAAGCAGATTTAAACTATTAGGGCTACCTAAAGTCCACTCTTCAAATTTTCCCTTAAAACTACCTTCCTCGAACTGTACTACTGATCTAATCAGCATATCCTATAACTAAAAAGATCATCTCTACCTGACTCCGAGTAGACCTTTCTTTATCTGTTGAACCTAGCACTTGCTCCTACAGTACTTATCACCTTGATACAGCACTCTTGTTATAGATAGTACCCCAAAAAGGCGAACCCCATTTCTCGGACACCCACATCCCCCGGAATCTCTTTTAAAGTTTTTTTGTCTATTCCTTCTAGCATGTCGAGGGATCAGTTGCTAGTGTCCTCTCCTGCTCAGCTGGTGAACCTGGGAATACTGAGGCAATGTTACAATTGCCTCATGTACACAGACAACCCTCTCCTCCTCCCACAAAACACAAATACATGCGAGAGATGCAACTATATGGCCAAACTGGAGGCTGAGCTCCCTCAACATAGGACTGGCAAGACCAGACAGGAGGAGAAGGTTACCACACACACTATAGACCCAGTCTCACATAGTACCATCACAACCTCAAATCATACACACAAAGACATACTCGGAGGCTCTGAGCAAAAATCTACCAAAACAGCAGAGGCCACCAAAGCAGACACCCAAACAACTACCACCTCAGAACACAACACCTGCAACACATAGACCTCACAGTCAGAGTGTCAAACAGTCACAGCCCTTAAGGCCAAACACAATGCCAGACACACTAGTCATTGGTGACTCCATAGTCAGACACACTGACGTCCCGCTCACCAGACTGAGTAAGGAGAGGGTTACAGTAAGCTGCCTGTCGGGCGCTAGAATCCGCCACATAACGCAAGCACTCAGGTCTCTCAATAGCAGGTACAAATACGACTCAGTCATTGTCCACGCTGGTGTAAACGACCTGAGACGTACCTCCTTGGACTACATGAAAAGAGACATTGAGGAGCTCTCTGATTATGTAGCCCAAGCAGGTATGACCCTGACCTTGAGCAGTATCCTACCTTCACCAAGAATGATGCCACAATACAGAGATAAGATGATCAGCTTTAACAATTGGCTTAAACTCTGGTGTCATTCAAAGGGGATCCAATGTCTGCCTGCCTGGGATGTCATGCTGGACAAGCCACGCTGCTTCGCAAGGGACGGCTTGCACCTGTCACCCCTGGGATTCCGGATATTGGCAAAGGCTCTTGCCACCCCATAGTGCCTTTTTAGGCAAGGCTCAAATTCTAAACCTACCACCCTAGAACACAAAATGGAAAAAGCTAAGGGTAATGCTGCTCAATGCCAGAAGTCTCAATCTCAAAATGCACGCACTCGAGGCCCTTCTCAGTATGGAGAACATCGATGTCTGTGCTGTGACAGAAACCTGGTTCAAGGCTCCTGAGAGCACCCCAGCACTATCAGGTTTTACCTCATACCATGCGTTCCGGCCCCAAAGTCCGGACAATACCAAGAAAGGAGGGGGGGGTATCCATATTCATCAAGGACACCCACACCTCAAGATTGGTGGCAACGCACGATGCATCGGAGACCATCCAGGTGCAATTAACCATAGGCAAGACTGCTCTGCAAATTGTAGCATGTTACAGGCCACCCTCACAAACTCAGGAACCTCACATGGCTTTCCTGAAAACACTGGAGGGGATAAATGTATCTCCAAACACCATCATACTAGGTGACTTCAATTACCCTAATATAGACTGGGAACACTACTCAAGCCCAAATACCCTAGCCCAAAAGTTCCTGGAATTCATAAACTCAAATGCCATGGAACAACTGGTCACCATCCCCACAAGAGGAGAAAACATACTTGATCTCATCATCACGAACATGGGAGCACAATGTTCAACACCGGAAGTATACCCCTCACTGGTGTGATCAGATCACAAACTAATCTCGTTGGAGGTCCTCATCCCACCCCCACCTGAAATAAAAAAGACCACAGTAAAGAACTTCTCGAAAGCCGACTTCACACTTCTAAAGACTAGTGTGGTCTCCTTTAAGGCCCCCGAGCCGGCGGAAAACAGTACCCAAACCGCTGAATCACTTACAAATGCCTTCTACCAGCACCTACAGGACTGTATGGATAAGGCAATCCCAAGCAAAACAAAGATTCTTTGTACCAAAGGCAAGCGTCCAGTCTGGTGGACCCCAGCCATAAACAAACTCTACAACAAAAGGAGGAAGCTACTACAAGATAGAGCAAAATCCTTAAAAGGTAAGACACCTTTGATCACTACAAGTAAAAAACTAAGAGCTCTCATAAAATCTTCCAAAGCAAACTTTGAGAGAAAAATAGCTAAAGACTCAAAAGACAATCATAAGGCCTTCTTCAGCTATGTTAGAAACCTGGGAGGAAACTCCCAGATATGCTCAGAACTAGTTCAAAATGATGTGAAGATTACTGATCCTACAGACATTGCCAACATACTGGCTGACAGGTTCAGTGCAAACTTCTCCCCCCCAAAAGGAGAGATATCTATACCAAACGATTGTAGCCCCAAACATCTCTAACGCCCAAGTGAGAACTGCTCTCTCCAAAGCAAAAAACACAGCATCCATGGGACCTGATGGTGTCCCCGGCTGTGTGCTCCACGAACTCAACGAGGAATTAAACCCACAGCTAGGACAGCTGTTTAATCATACTCTCACCTCTGGATACGTACCCAGGAAGTGGCGCACTGCGACAGTGGTCCCACTTCATAAAGGCGGTGCCTCCACCGACCCTGGAAATTACCGGCCCATTAGCTTGACAAGCCTTATCTGCAAAGCCATGGAGAGGATCATAATGGATCACATAAACAAAGACATAGAGAATTTGCAGACTTTGGATCCAACCCAGTTTGGCTTTGTCAAAGGCAGATCATGCCTTTTAAACTTGGTTGACTTTTTCGAAACAGTCACCAAAGCCATTGATGAGGGAAAGGCAGTCCATACAGCATACCTCGATCTGGCGAAAGCTTTCGATACAATACCCCACTCGGGTATCATTGAAAAACTCATCAGCTTAAATGTTAACCCATACATCACAAGATGGGTTGCAAACTGGCTGAGTGACAGAACCCACAGGGTCAGAGTTGCTGGCGCCATGTCAGACTCTAAGCCTGTCACAAGTGGTGTCCCACAGGGCTCAGTCCTGGGCCCACTCTTGTTTGGCATCTACTTCTCCGAAGTACAAGCAAACACAGGAGGGTTATGGCTGACAAAGTTTGCAGATGACTGCAAACTGGGCGCCGTAGTCGAAAACACATCTGACACAGATATCCTTCAGAAAGGTCTCACAGAAATGGATAACTGGTGCCAGAGCCATGGCCTAAAGTTAAATGCCAAAAAATGCATAGTCATACCCTTCGGGAAAAACAAGGTTACCCCTAGCTACCATATAGTTGGCAATACACTGAGCACAGAAGAAGTTATTAGGGACCCAGGTTGACAGTAGCCTGTCATTCGACACCCATGTAGCTAAAGTAGTTAGGAAGACCTTCTACATTGCCCACCTTATCATGAAGGGATTCACATCTAGATCAAGGGAGGTCATAGTTTCCCTGTACTCATCACTCATCAGACCAATGATTGAGTACAATGCCCCATTCGGAATGTATCTGACCCGACACTTGCAGCAGCTGGAGAGGCCACAAATGTTCCTCACCAAAAGGATAAAGGGTCTCAAAAATCTGTCCTATGCTGCCCGACTGAAAGAACTTCAGCTCTATTCAGTCGCTTACCGCTTGCTCAGAGGTGACCTGTGCCTGACATACAAGGCCATGTCAAACCCAGATTTGATGAATATGCTTCACCTCAATAAATCTAGATCCGTCAGAGCCACAAGGGCGGGAGACTTAAACCTTGACACGGCTATTAATAGGACGTGCTGGAGGGATAGATTCATCACCCAAAGACTCCCTATGCTGTGGAACAAAATCCCGGTATATGTGAGGCAGAGTACCTCGCTGGCCTTGCTCAAGAGAAATCTTGACCAATGGATGGGAGATCGCAGATATACCCCAGGGATTACCTCAGTGTCACTGCTCGACAGAGGCACAGCAAAACAATGGGTATAGTTCCCCATACTAAAGGGGTGGCGTAAGCCACAAAACTATGGGCTAGGCTTGTAAATGCCCTCGGGCAGATAGCCTAGTATAAACCTATGAACCTATGAGGTCCAGTCAAAGCCTGTAGGACCAAAGTTAGATCCCATGGAGGGACGGGGTTTCTAGTAGGTCTCAAGAGGAATGTACCTTTCAGAAAGGTCTTGCAAATCTTGGTGGACACGAGGAGACAGATTGTCCCCAATGTGAAAATGGGAGATGGCATCCATTTGAACCTTTACAGTAGAAGAACTGGCTCCTTGCTGAAAAATATGATAGGAAATTGAGCACTGCTGGGATGGGAGCAGTGAAAGGGTCCAATTTCCTATGAGACGCCCAAATGGAAAAACACTTCCATTTACTATTGTAAACCTTCCTGGTAGAAGGCTTATGCGCCACTACCAGGATAGATCTGACTGCAGACGAGATACCGGGAGTCCTAGCAACTAATGGAACTGGATCAACCAAGCTTGAGATCGACCAGATTCGGGGGCATCAATCCCGAAGGATGAGATATCAGATCTGGGATGGGATCAAAGATCCAGAGAGGAGCTATGAGACCATAGGCACGGGATCCAGGCTTGACTAGGCCAGACTGGGGCTATAGGTTCATAGCTTGGTACTAGGCTATATGCCCTAGGGCATTTATAAGCCTAGCCAGTGTGTGTGTGGCTTTCGCCACCACTTGGGATGAGAATACTACACCCATTTAGGGTTTAGTTTACTGTGCCTCTGTCAAGTAGTGACACAGAGATGACCCCCAGGGTAAACCTACAATCTTCCCATCAACTCAAGATTTCTCTTGAAGAGAGTTAGTGAGGGGCTCTGCCTAACATGGACTGGGATTCTGTTCCAGAGTGTAGGGAGCCTCTGGGTTATGAATCTGTCCCTCCAGCACGTCCTATTTATTTCTGTGTTGAGGTTCAAATCTCTTGCGGCTCTGATGGATTTGGATTTTCTGAGGTGGAGCATGTCCATTAATTCCGGATTGGACATGGCCTTGTACGTCAGGCATAGATCACCTCTGAGTAGGCGGTATGCGACTGAATAGAGCTGGAGTTTCTTCAGCCGGGCAGCATATGACATATGTTTGAGACCCTTTATCCTCTTGGTGAGGAACTTTTGGGGTCTTTCCAACTACTGCAGGTGTCGGGTAAGATACATCCCAAATGGGGCATTGTACTCAATCATGGGCCTGATAAGAGAAGAGTACAGGGGCACAATGACCTCTTGATCTAGATGTGAATCCCTTCATGATAAGGTGGGCAATATAGAAGGTCTTCCTAACCACCTTGGCAATGTGAGTGTCAAATGAGAGGTTACTGTCAACTTGGGTCCCTAGATCCCCGATTACCTCTTCCGTACTTAATGGATTACCACCTATGTGGTAATTTGTGGGTACCTTGTTTTTCCCAAAGGGTATGACTATACATTTTTTGGCATCCAGTTTAAGGCCATGGCTCTGGCACCAATTATCCGTTTCTATGAGGCCTCTCTGAAGGATGCTTGTGTCCACTGGACTATCAATTATGGCGCCCAGTTTGCAGTCATCTGCGAACTTTGTCAGCCACAACCCCCCTAGGTTTGCTTGCACCTCGGAAAAATAAATGCCGAACAAGAGGGGTCCCAGGACTGAGCCCTGTGGGACACCGCTTGTGACTGGCTTAGAGTCTGACATGGTTCCAGCAATTCTGACCTTGTGGGTTCTGTCCTTGAGCCAGTTTGCAACCCATCTTGTGACATCATTTAAGCTGGTGAGTTTGTCTATGATGCCCGAGTGGGGTACTGTGTCGAAGGCTTTTGCAAGGTCAAGGTAGGCTGTGTGAACTGCCTTACCCTCATCAATGGCCTTAGTGACTGTTTCAAAAAAGTCCAAGTTCAAAAGGCAGGATCTGCCCTTGACAAAGCCAAATTGGGTAGGATCCAATGTCTGTAGGTCCCCAATGTCTTTGTTTATGAGTTCCATAATGATCCTTTCCATAGCTTTGCAGACCAGGCTCGTCAAGCTTATGGGGCGGTAATTTCCAGGGTCTGTAGAAGCACCGCCTCTGTGGAGTGGGACCACTGTTGCTGTACGCCACTCTTTGGGTACGTATTCTGTAGTAAGGCTAAGATTAAACAGCAGCCTTATGTGCGGGTTTAGTTCCTCTTGGAGTTCATGTAACACGCAGCCCGGGACACCGTCCAGTCCCACTGATGCTGTGTTTTTAGCTTTGGTGAAGGCGGCTCTCACCTGGGCATCTGAGATGTTAGGGAGGCTACACTCTGCTAGGATAGATATTTCTCCTTTTGGGGGGGAGGGGGCGGAGAAATTTGCACTGAACCTGTCTGCCAGAATGTTGGCAATGTCTGTGGGTTCAGTGTATTTTGTGTCATTTTGGACTAACTGAGCATATCTGGGAGTTTCCACCCAGGTTTCTAACATAGCTAAAGAAGGCCTTGTGATTGTCTTGTGTCTCTTTTGCAATTTTTCTCTCAAAGTTGGCCTTGGATGATTTTATGAGTGATCGTAGTTTTTTGCTAGTACTGATCAGAGATGCTTTCCCTTTTAGGGATTTTGCTCTGTCATGTAGTATCTTCCTTCTCCTGTTGTAAAGTTTGTTAATGGCTGGGGTCCACCAGACAGGTTGCCTGCCTTTGGGGGAATGGGTCTTGGTTTTATTAGGGATTGCATGATCCATGCATTCTTGAAGGTGCCCGTAGAAGGCATTTATAAAGGATTCAGTGGTGTGGGTTGTGGTTTCCATTGGCCCAGGGGCCTTGAAGGATACCACTTCAGTCTTAAGAAGTGTAAAGTCGGCTTTTGAGAAGTTCTTCACTGTGGTCTTTTGTGCATGGGGTGGGGCCGGGATGTGGATTTCCAGTGAGATTAATTTATGGTCTGATCTCACCAATGAGGGGTATACTTCCGGTGTGGAGCATTTTGTCCCCATGTTTGTGATGATCAGGTCTAGTATATTATCTCCTCTTGTGGGAGTAGTGACTAGTTGTTCCATCGCATTTAAGTTTATGAATTCTAGGAACCTTTGGGCTAGGGTGTTGGGGCTTGAGTAATGTTCCCAATCTATGTTTGGGTAGTTGAAGTCTCCCAATATGATGGTATTTGGAGACATTCATACTCTCCAGTGTCTTCAGGAAGGCTGAGTGGGGTTCCTGAGTTTGAGAGGGTGGTCTGTAGTATGCTACAAACTGTAGGGCAGTTTTGCCTATGGTTAGTTGCACCTGGATGGTCTCCGATGCTTCGTGCATTGCCACTAACCTGGAAGTGTGGGTATCTGATGAATATGGATACACCCCCTCCTTTTGTGGTTTGGTCCAAGTTTTGGGGCCAGAAAGCATGATATGAGGTAAAACCTGGTAGTGCTGGGGTGCTCTCAGGAACCTTGAACCAGGTTTCAGTCACTGCACAGACATCGATGTTCTCTATACTGAGGAGAGCTTCGAGAGCGTGCATTTTGAGGTTTAGACTTCTGGCATTCAGCAGCATGAGGATAATCTTGTTCCCCAACCGACGAGCTTTCTGTAAGAATTTTATCAACGGAAGAGGAGAATAAGCATAAAAAAGACCGGGTGGCCAAGCATGAACTAGAGCGTCTCTGGGGATTTCCCCTGAAGGGGGAATTAGAGTGAAAAACTCGCTGTACTTAAAGTTGGAAGGTGACGCATAGAGATCACAGCAAGGCTGACCCCACTTGTGGAGGATCTGTTTTTTTACCAATGGATTTAGAGGCCACTCGTAATGTGAGAGGATAGTTCAACTCAGTTTATCCGCTAGGATGTTGGAACCGACCCGGACTGTGCGTTGCTAACAGAAAACAGTTGGTGGATATCGCCCAGTCCCAAAGTCTCATCGCCTCGGCAAAGAGGGTAAGACCTGGTCCTCCCATTTGTTGATGTACCAGACCACTGACATGTCTGACTGAATTGCAATAGTCCCTGGAGGGAGAAAGGCATGAAGGGCTTGCAACGCTAGAAGCACCGCCCTCATTTCCAGAACACTGATATGCAGAACGGCCTCTGAGCCCACGTACCTTGGACAGTTCTGCCCGCGTAATGCCTCCCCCACCTGAGGCAAGAAGGGTCCGTGGTCACCGTGGCCTGGGGTTGCAGCATAACAAACGGTCAACCTTCCCGAAGCTCTTGAGATTGGAGCCACCAGATGAGGGAATTTCTGCAAACTCTGCTGAGAGGAATCAGAAAGTCCAACAGGCAGTGAAGGATGGACCAATGGACCTGCAAGTCCACTGGAGAATCCTCATGTGTAAGCGAGTTAAGGGTACGAGATTGCTTGCTGCTGCCATGGACCCTAAAGCCCTCAGGACTGACTCCGCTGACGGGGCCGGTGACTGAAGGGCTAAAACGTGTAAGGTCAAAGTGAGAAGTCTATCTGATGTCAAGAAGGCCTTGGTCTGAATCGTGCCTATTTTGGACCTTATGAACTCCAAGACTTGAACTGGCTGAAGGGATGACTTCAAGTTTATTGTGATCTCCAATCGGGACACTAGAAGTAGGAAGCAACCCCTGGCTAAGCAGAGTAGATGCCTGTTGGGGACAGTAAGGAGCCAGTAGTCTAGGTAAGGAAAAATCTGTATTCCCTGAAGTCTCAGGTGGGCTGCTACAACTGCCATGACCTTGGTGAACACCCTGGGGGCTGTGGTGAGACCGAAGGGTAGGACCCTGAACTGGTAATGACTGGCCCCTAGCCGAAAGCGGAGGAACCTCCTGGATCGCCTGTCCATGAGAATGTGATAGTACACGTCCTTGAGGTCTATGGAGCACATCAAGTCCTTCTCCTGCAGCAGGGGCAGAAGGGATTGAAGCATGACCATCCAGAATTTCTCCTTAGCAATGAAGAGGTTCATTGCTGAAAGGTCGAGAATCGGCTTCAAGTCCCTCGTCTTTTTTGGCACCAAAAAGAACCTAGAGTAATTGCCTAATCTGGATTGACCTGGAGGGACGTGCTGGATGGCTCTTTTTTCTAGCAGTTTTTTTACCTTTAAAGCTGCAGCCTCCCTCTGACTGGGTGGAACATCGGGGAGGCGCCTCGACTGAAGGAGGTTTATGAAAGATTGAGTAACCTCTGCATATCATTCGAAGCACCCAGCGGTCTGTTGTGATGGACTCCGATTGGGCCAAGTGCTTTGAAAAATGCCCCCGACTTCCTCCAGAGAGGAGCAGTCAGGCAACCTCTCAGGGCTGCTGTGAGGTTCGGTCAGAAAAAGGTTCCCGCGACCCAAAGTTTTTCGGCCCCCTCTGCCTCTGGGCCAGCGTCCACCTTGTCCCCCTCTGCCTCTGAAGGACGAAAGGTCCGGAGCGTAACGAGACTGCGGAGACTTCCAGAACTACATCTTTTGTCCTCTCTGGTTCCTGGAAAAGGACCTTTGAGGAGCCGAGAAGCGGACTCCAATGGCAGACAGCTTCTTCCAGTCTTTCTCGCTCTGAACCAATGTGTTGTGGACGGTCTTCCCAAACAGGGTAGAGCTGAAAGGTGCATTTGCGAAGGACACCTTGAAAGGTTCTGCAAAATCACAAAGCCGGAGCCAGGCGTGACACCTTAAGGCGATGCCGGACCCGCTGGCTCTAGCGGCCGCCTCCCTGGCAAGGGAAAGTAGCCACATAGACGTGTTTGAAACAGATTTCAGAGTGGCCATGCAAGCTGAGAAAGTATGCTTGTCCTCGGCCAACATGGACTCAGGGGGAGACTCAGCGTATTCTTCCACCAGATCTCGCTGACGTCTAATTACATAAGCCAAATAATTCAGCGCCCTTATGGAAAAGGTAGCTGAAGCAAACATCCACTTCCCGATACAAACCATCGTCCAAGACTCATCAGGGGGATGGATCGAGGAACTATCCTGGGCAAGTTCCTTCTTGGTGGCTGCCGCCACCACCATGGCATCTACCGGGGAACCCTAACTCCAAGCTGTCCTATCCCACAGGCAGACTAAGAATCCTATCTGGCCTCTGGGGATTGGCTCTACAGTATCCAGTTCCTTCCATGCCCTGGTAGTGATGAGGTCAACCAGGGGGTCGGCCGGAGGGGACACCCAAGAAGTAGACAGGCCTGCGAATGCCTCCAGGAACACAGACTCGTCCAAGGAAGTTTTTGGGCTGACCACCCCCCCTTTAGGCAAAGCATTTCCATAATGTCTCCAAAGGAGATGTTCTCGGGGGGGTAACTTGGGGGAACCTTCCCCTTCCTCCAAATTGGTGTCTTCCGTGAGGGACTCAGGGGAGTTCAAGTGCCTCCTCTTACACTTACGTTTGTGAGGGGCCTCCTCGGTGGGACTGTCTGAGGGGGGCTCACTAACAGGGTCGTGTTCTACCAGCGGGACGGACTGGGGCATCAACGCAGGCTGTCCCTGGGACTGGATGGAAGACAAGCCCAGTTGCAAGGGAGT
Source organism: Protopterus annectens (assembly GCF_019279795.1). Lineage (NCBI taxonomy): Eukaryota > Metazoa > Chordata > Ceratodontiformes > Protopteridae > Protopterus > Protopterus annectens. The sequence continues at coordinate 824,321,905 of NC_056739.1, forward strand.
GGGGGTTGCGGGATCTGAAGAAAGAGCAGGGGGTCACGAACCTCTCAAGAGGACCCCCTCCACCACGTCGAAAGCCGAAAGTGAACCGATCTTTGGGCTCTGTGGTTAACACCCTCGGATCCGGCACGGGGATCAGCGGAGCCGAAGCTCTCGGGCCAGAGAGGGAAGTGCGCTCTGACCGAAACGGAGCCGCAGACACTGGCCCCCCTCAGATCTGACGCATGGCTCTTGGCCCCAAGAGCTCGGATCTGAAAGGGGATTCGACAAACTCGAGGGCATGGCCGGCATCAAGGTAGCGATAACCATCGGCGCAGACTCCCTGACTCAGAGACTCCTCGGACCCGAAACCAGGTAGTGGATCAGAGAAGGAGCTATCGGGGCAAAAACTGTGTCTGAACTCCCCCTGGGGGGGGGGGCAGCAGCACTCCCATCTGCAGTTGGGTTTGGAGGAAACAACATCATCTGGTCCACATCATCGTTGGGAGAGGCTACGGGTTTGACCTAGAGGAGGCCACCGAAGCTGGCTGGAAGGGCCGCCACAATGACCTTGAAAACTGTCGGGCCACCTCCAGCTCTGGAGAAAAACGTGGGGAGGAAGTCCTGGAGACCTTCTGGGGTGAGCAGAGCAGCTTAGCAGGCGGGGCTGAGTCGGCCCGCCGCTTGTGGCTTCTATGCCTCTTTCTCCCTCTCATCTTTTTTTGAGTCCCCCGCTCCCTGGGAAGAAGTGGGAGGTTGGGTCCCAGCCAGGGGAGAGCAAGCTGAGCAGCCGCAGCTGTAGCCACCGAGGGAGAGGAGGAAGCAGACTCCGTGGGTAGGAGACCCGCCAGAATCAACTTATGCCTCAGGGGTTAAAGGCTGTGCAAATTTGGCAGCCCGATGATAAATGTGGAAAACCCAGGCAGAAAACGCACGGTGTCTCTCCATCCGCTGGGGAAAGCTTATGGCCACACTCAGTGCACTTAGAAAAGATGGAATTTGGGGCCTCGGCCATGATTTCTAAACTAAAACACACGTGCCCACACAAACACTAAAAGGGGAAGGGTTCACTAAGCTTTAAACTAAGAGGTTAAAACTCAGGGGTTTAAACTAGGGAAATATACTATCCACACACAAAAGCTAGAAAGATTGAGAAAATGTTCTACTCACAATCACCTAAACGCTAGGAGCTTGAGAAACTCATGCCTGACAAAGCCGCAGCAAACAAGATCTGGGGATTGGAAGGAGGTAGCAGGGTGTTATGGGTAAGGGGAGGGGAGGAGCTTGGAGCTCAGATCTCTAACTTGGAAAGCTGCCAGCTTGGATCCGATACCCACAGGTTGATGATCAAATGAAGTTACCTACTTCAGATCATGAAGATCTAACAGCAGACAGACTGCTGCAGATTTGTCAGGAAAGTACCATTTCTGTGGTTTGGGCATTTGAGCAGACTAGTCAAAAAAAAAAAAAAACAGGCCTGAGAGCCTTTTTACCTTTGGAAGATTGCCTAGGCAGTTTACACAAGAAAGCAGTCTTACTAGCAGTCCCTCAAGCTTGGGAATAAGCAAGGATAAATGCACTTCAAATCTTTTACAACCTTATCTTGAACCTGTAGGGTCTTGAAAAGCTCAGCTACAGCAGTGCAAAATTCTGGTTATCCAAGGGAGTACCCTCAAGCTTGGGAATAAGCAAGGATAAATGCACTTCAAATCTTTTACAACCTTATCTTGAACCTGTAGGGTCTTGAAAAGCTCAGCTACAGCAGTGCAAACTTTTAGTTATGTACTCACCATAACTTCAGATGTTTGGGATCCATCTCGCCTACATTCTGACTGATGGGTTCGGAGCCGATCCCTCGGCTCCGACTCGGCACGCTTATGCCAAAGAGCGAAGTCTCTTATTGGCTGAGCTTACTATATCCCAGGATGCACCACTACCAGTCCCCCAGATCTAGTTTGTCCGCATACATGCACACACGCACGCACTGCTTATATAACATCGCCAGATGAAACAAGATAAAAACAGTAGAACTCAAACCGTTCAATCTCTTCTGATCTCCAAGGCAGGGGAAGGAGGGTGGGTATTAGAATGTAGCGAGATGGATCCCAAACATCTGAAGTTATGGTGAGTACATAACTAAAAGATGTTATGTGATCCTATCTCGCCTACATTCTGACTGATGGGACAGCCCCTAGCACCTGAATCCTGGGTGGCTCACTGGAAAACACTCCTGAGTACCGTGGAACCAAATGATGCTCGCCCTTTAGATGCCACATCCAATTTATAGTGGGAAATGAAAGTGTGCGGGTTGGACCAAGTAGCCGCAGCACAAATCTCAGAAATAGCGAGCTTGGAATGAAATGCAATAGAGGTAGCCATAGCTCTAGTAGAGTGAGCTTTGACGGATGTTGTAAGTTGCTTATTTGAAGAGGAATAAGCCTGAGTTATGCAATCTCTAATCCATTTGACAATAGTAGCTTTAGTGATGGTTTTACCCAGTTTATTATCTGAAAAGGACACAAACAATTGGTCTGTTTTTCGAATCTGTTGAGTCCTGTCTAGATAGAAGCGCAATTGCCTGTGAACATCCAACTTATGCAAGGTGTATTCCGCTTTGTTTGAAAATTTTGGAAAGAAAACTGGTAGCTCTAGAGATTGTTGGAGACAGAGATTAGAACAAACTTTTGGAACAAAAGATGGATTAGGCCTAAGTGATACTCTATCCTTGTGAAAAATCAAGTACGGTGGTTTGATAGATAGGGCTTGAAGTTCTGAAACTCTTCTTGCAGAGGTAATTGCAATTAAGAAGGCAGTTTTCCAAGACAGATATTTCAACTCACATGTAGCAGCCGGTTCAAAAGGGGAAGATGTTAAGGCACTAAGTACCAAATCAAGATCCCACGGAGGCGCAGGATGAAAAACTGGGGGTCTTAAAAGCACAGCACCTTTCATGAAAGTTTTACATAATCTGCTACTCATCAAAGGTGGGTCTATGGATTTGTGAAATTTGGAGATAGCTGCTAGTTGGACCTTAATAGTAGAGACTGAAGATCCTTGATTAAACAAGGATGTTAAAAATTTCAAGACGTCTGGTATTGGGGCAGTAATAGGGTCTAGGCCTCTGAGTTGAGCCCAGATAGCAAACCTCTTCCACTTACTGATATACAATTTCTTAGTGGTGGGTTTGTGGGCTGAAGATAAAATGTGAATAACTTCAGGGTCCAAGGTGTGATTTCTGACTAAGGTCGGAAGTGGAGGAGCCAAGCTGTTAATTTCAAAGTGTGAAGGGACTGGTGCTGTTGTCCCGACTGATGAATCAGAAGGTCCGGAGTTAGATCCAAAAACCAGGGACCGTCCAGAGCATATTTCTGTAGGTAGGGGAACCATACCTGACGAGGCCAGTACCATTAGAATCATTGTGGACCCCAATTGGGAAGCTTTCTGGATGACTTTGGGAAGGAGTGGAACCGGAGGGAAAGCGTAAAGCAGTCCTGTTGGCCAAGGTTGGACTAGAGCATCCGTAGCTGCTTCCCCTTGACGCGGGGTCAAGGAAAAGAACCTTTTGCACTTCGTGTTTTGTGGTGTTGCAAACAGGTCGCAGCACGGAATCCCCCATCTTTTGAAAATCTGAGCTGCTACAGCTTCGTTCAGGGACCACTCGTGAGGAGAAAGAATAGTCCTGCTCAGTCTGTCTGCCAATACATTGGATTTTCCTGGAATGTGGGTCGCTACCAGGAAGCGGTTGGTAGCCACTGCCCATTCCCACACCCTCATGGCCTCTCTGCAAAGGGGTAAGATCTGGTCCCTCCTTGTTTGTTTAGATACCAGACCACCGACATGTTGTCTGTATGGATAGCGATAATGCCTTGAGGGAGAAAGTTGTGGAGGGCTTGTAGGGACAGAAGTACAGCCCTCATTTCCAACACATTGATATGGAGAGAGGTTTCGTTTGGAAGCCAAGAACCCTGAACTGACCTGCCCAGACAATGCCCCCCCCACCCCGTCTGGGAGGCATCCGTCGTCAAGGTGGCTACCGGAGGGGCCATAACAAAGGGTCTTCCCTGATTCAGATTGGATGGCAGAAGCCACTAGCGGAGGTCCCGTTTGCACGTTTCTGTAATCAGTATGTGATGATTGAGGGGGAGATCCTGAAAGGACCATTGTGTCGATAACAGCCACTGAAGAATTCTCATGTGCAATCTTGCCAGAGGAACTAGGAGAACCGTGGCAGACATTGAACCTAAAAGTTGCAGGACCAACCTGGCTGGGGCTTTGGATCTTAGAAGCAGGGCTCGGACTTGACCTTGTAATGTTTGTATCCTTTCGGTAGGAAGGAAGATTCGCATCAATTTTGAGTCTATCTCTGCTCCTATGAATCTTATGCGCTGAGAAGGCAGCAAGACAGACTTTGACCAGTTGATTGTAATTCCCAGGGAAGCACCCAGAGAGATGGTGGCTTGTAGGTTCTCTAGTAGTAGATGCCTGGTGGTGGCAGTCAGGAGCCAGTCGTCCAGATAGGGAAACACTTGGAATCCAAGACTCCTCAGGTGAGCAGTCACTACTGCCAAACACTTGGTGAACACCCTGGGGGCTGTGGTGAGACCAAAGGGCAGAGCACAAAATTGGAAATGACTGTCTCCCAGGCTGAAGCGCAGATACCTCCTGGACGCCTGATGTATCGGTATGTGATAATAGGCGTCCTTGAGATCTATGGAGCACATCCAAACATCTTTCTCCAACAATGGGAGAATGGATTGTAAAGTGACCATTCGAATTTGGACTTCATGACGGACTGGTTTAGTTTGCTGAGATCCAATATGGGTCTCAGGTCCCCTGTCTTTTGGCACTAAAAGAACCTTGAGTAGTTTGCGGATGCGATCGGGTCTTTGGGTACCGTTGGGATGACTTCTTTTTCCGGCGGCTTTGAAGCTTCTACGGCTGCAATTTCCGTTTGACTGGGTGGTGGGTCCGGGATGTTTTTGCACGGTGGGGTGAGTGTGTGAAGGAATGGTGTAACCTCCGGCAATAATCCGAAGCACCCATCTGTCCTGAGTAATAGACTCCCAGGCTTTTAGGTGCTTGGCAAAACGGCACCCGACTGGCTCCGGAGCAGCACAGCCGGGCAATCCCTCATGGAGTGTGGGAGGCTGAAGAGCCACGAAAGGACTCGCGGTCTCCATTGTTGCGGGGGCCTCTGCCGCCTCTGGGATGGCGTCTCCCAGAATAATTTCCCCGTCCTCTGCCTCTGGAAGGGGAATCTTCCTGCTGTTGGGGAAAGAATTTCTGTGATTTGCGGAACCACATCTTCCCTCCTCTTTTAGCCTTGGGATATGGCCGAAAGGGAGTGGAATAACGTGCTCCTACGGCAGATAAAGTCTTTCCCTCCTGCTCACAGCAGGTAAGAGTGTCTTTTACCTTGGGTCCAAACAAAGAGGACCCATCAAAGGGAGCGTCGGCAAAGGAAGACTTGAAGGCCTCCGCGAAATGACACAAACGGAGCCAGGCTTGTCTCCGTAGAGCCACGCCTGTGCCTGCCGCTCTGCCCCTTCGGCCGCATATGAAATGAGCCTCATGGACGAGTTAGAAATCGAGGTAAGGATAGCCAACTGAGAGCTAACCGACTGGGCTAGCTGCTCAGGTAGGTTACCTGAGAGGGAGTCTGAGAGCTCCTTGACCAGATCCCTCTGTAGTCTGGTGAAATGTGCCAAATAATTCAGGGACCTCAGAGTAAAGGCCGCTGAAGTCAGGGTGCGCTTCCGCACTGGTCCATGCTCCTAAGCTCCTTATTTGGAGGATGGATGGGCGGTGGAGACTCTGCCACGCCCTGCTGGGTAGCAGATGCCACCACCATGGCATCTACAGCCACGCCTTTCGTCAAGAACTCCTTCTCGGGTGGGGCAGACAAAAATTTGTTAGGGCGAGAAGGCACTGGTTCCACAGTATCTGGTGTTCCCACGCCTCCGACAAACCAAATCCAGGAGCTCGTCAAGGGCGGAGACACCCAGGAGGCGGAGGGCTGAGCCCCGAAGGCCTTGAGAAACACTGACTCATCAACGGAGGGGGGTTTGGAATTCCAGCCGCCTCGTTGCTTAAGGATTTCTAGAATGTCTGCAAATGAGACATCATCCGAGGACGACTTTGGGGACCCTCCGCATCATCAAGATCAGTGTCCGATGTAAGAGACTCATCGGGGAGTCCACGTGCTTCCTCTTGCACGATCTCTTCCTTGGGGCTCTTCTGAAGACAACTCAAGAACCCTCAGGAGGAGGGAACCCCAGTGGGGTAACCTCAGGCCCCAGGGCTCCGCTGCCTAGAGACAGGGAACTGCCAAAGTCCCAGTCTCCATGCCCAGGAAGGTGCCGGTAAAGCCGTGAGATGGCCGAAGAAGACTTGGCCAAGGCACTCCTCATAGCTCTGAAAGCCGGACCCCAGAATCCTGGGAGTGTCCGGTTCCCGAGCCATGATAGCAGATGGAAGTCCCGGGCAAGCACCGAGAGGGAGGCTCGAACCAACAGCATAGGTCCCAAACGTCACCCCGGTCCGGCCGAAGAAGTCCGTGTGCTAAACTCGGACCCAAGGCCGGGTTGGAGTAAGGGTCGGAGCCGACCCTAGGATCTCCACTGGCTCCATCAGCACCTGCTCCGACGGAGCCGAAGCGGTCGGAGGAGGAATGGCAATGGAGTGGGCTATCGGCTCCGAAGCCAATTGGGTTGGAGCCAAAACAAATTTTTGAAAGACTGGGGACTGGAACAGTCTTTGGAGCACCCTGTCTATGTCCGAATCTGACATCCTCGATGACCTGGAGGAGACCGAACGGGTTCGAGTAGGTCTCTCCAATGGCTCCAAGGGACTAGGGGACCGGCTCCGAGGCGACTCGATAACTATCGGCGCCAAAGGAGAGCACAAACCAATTTCCATCGGTGCCGAGGAGGAAGTGTCTGAGCGGACAACCTTCATCGGCTCCGAGATCAATGGAGCCGATGAAGGTGACCCGCCTCTCGATGCCCCAGCCATCGGCTACGAACCCAGGAGTCGAGACTGGAGGCATCGAGGCAGACCGTTCCGCCCTCGGCTCCGAAGTCCGTGGAGCCGAAGGAGAAGCCTGCCTATGTCTTTTGGCGGTCGGGTCCGACGGACTGGTCGGAGCCAACGCCCTTTTCTTTTTAGCAGGAGAAGGAGAGGACGCTAATGCTTCTTCAAAAGAGGGTTTTATAAGGCCTTTCAAAATAAGTTTATTTTTCCTGTCTTGGAGGACCCTCGAGGAAACCGCGTGACACACGCTGCAGGACTCCTGCAAATGTTTAGCGCCCAAACAATATACACAGAGAGAGTGGTCATCTGTGATTGACATTTTAAAGCTGCACTTAGTGCACTTCTTAAAGCCCGAAGGCCTAGGAGCCTGAGACATTATAGCAACAAATTCAGTAACACAGAAAAACACACTGTTTTTTTTTTTTTTTTTTATAAATTGACTGTCACTACAAAGATTAGCTCACGGACAACTACAGAAAAATACTAAAGGGGATCCTAGAACCCCTAAGGATTTGAAATTAAATTTACTGACAGGGAAAGGCCCTTCAGTTCAAGGGGGGCCTCTAGTCAGAACAAACACACAATCACACACAAAATTTTCCACAAAAAAAACCCAGTCACACTCAAAAAGTACGGTATAGCCGTTAAAACAGCTTTTTGTTATAGAAATAGAAAATTCCTGACAGAAAAAGTTAGTGAAAAACACTACTTAGCTCAGCCAGCTCGAGACCACGTCTTTGCTAGTTAGCGGCAAACGAGATCTGGGGGACTGGTAGTGGTGCATCCTGGGATATAGTAAGCTCAGCCAATAAGAGACTTCGCTCTTTGGCATAAGCGTGCCGAGTCGGAGCCGAGGGATCGGCTCCGAACCCATCAGTCAGAATGTAGGCGAGATAGGATCACATAACATATTCTGGTTATCCAAGGGAGTATCCAGAACTTTTGCCATGTTTGGCAAAGTCTAAAGGCAGATCCAGGCATAGCTTACACAGCCAGAGGCAACAGCCCTAGATGATGCATCAGAGCTGCATTTGATAGAGTGACAGGCAACCTGAGAAGTGGAAATGAGCAAGGAGAAACAAAATGCCTTACTGCCAGAACCAGGCATATCAGAACAATCTTCCCAATCTGGTAGAGGAGAGAGAATTTACCTAGTCAGTCTGGTAATTTATGGGTGCACCTTCTTAACCATCCTTTCCATGGCTCTACTGTCCATCTGAAGGAGCTTCAAAGAAGGCAATAGCCTAGGCAGCTTATCAGTAGATACAGAAATCACTCAGACAAATGGTACTTGTACATGAGTTTACAAGACTAGCACCTTATAAAATCCCATCAGGTTTCTTAGGGAGCTAGAGTTTGAGAATCCGATGGGAGGTAAGCAGCAAAGATTACAGCCAACACAGCAGGAACAGCTGAAGGTTTAGAAGAGTCCATCTGAAACTTGCATCTTTTCTGGATGGCAGATACTTGGGAACAATCCCATTACAAATAATCCATCATATGGAAAACCATGTTGAAGGAAAGCTCCTCTATAAAGGGAGGCAGGACCGAGATTCCACCTCAGATCTACAGTCTAAAAGGTGAAGGCAATCAAGAGGAATAGGTCAAGGAATCAGCTGAAGTCAGAATCCCCCATCTGAAGACTGGGTCCCTAGGCCTCTTTGGGGGTAGCAAACCAAGGAAGTGCAAGTACTAACCCCCCCCCCCCCAAGGCAGCTCCAGTGCCACTAAGTTACTGAACATGGGTGGAATGAAATTCCCTTTGTGGATCCCAGCGAGCCAACATCACATACTAGGTTTCCTGCTTTTCTTCACCAGGATGTCCACTATGACAGAAGTGTGGACTCAGTCTGGATTTAATCAAGGTACCTGGAACCACCTTTGAAAATAAATCAGCTGTGGTTCCCCTCACAGCAGACTTCTGCAAGACCTCAGAGGACATGTAGGAAACAAGTTCAGTGCCAGCCTCCAAGCACCGGCAAAAACTCAACAGTACATTGTGTGTTGTACTTTGCCCCCCACCCCACCCGAAACATCTTACTTTTTTTACAGTGAGTTTTAAAAAGGAAGATAGGAAAAAATTCTCTCTTCCCCCAACGTGAGAACAAGTCAAACCAAACAAAGTATAGGACACACTTAGTCAGCCCTATTTTTAATAGTAACTCTCAAGCAACTGGAAACTAGTTATCCAGCATCTACCAATCCCCATGGGTGCCAGTTTACTTATGCAAGTCACCTTCATGCCCCAAGTCTGCATGGGGAGCATGAGAGATGTATGATGCTCCGTACGTAAAGGCTTTGGTATACTGGCTGGACATTGCTCTAACCTTGGCAGGAGATGTCAGGTAATTAATAATGCAACAATGATATGGAAGGGCCTTACCAGATACAACTGAAGGACCTGGTCTTTGAATTTAACAAACTGCTAGCTTCCCATATACTAAATTCTCTAGAAAGGGAGTCTAAACTGGGGTGGGCACTGCAGATGCAACAGAAACCACAGAGAGATTATTCACCCATCTGTCAAAGTGATAGGAATGCCACCCTGGAGTGAGGCCAACTCTACTGAACTGCCAATCTGCAATGCAAGCAACAGTAACGCAACTTGTACAAAAAACAGGATCATACATTTCTGCACTCATACTGTAGGATATTTGAATCAAATTGTACTACAAAATCTGACACGGCATGTTTGTCCAATAGCTTGGATTAATTCCTGCAAAGGGTCCTTGTACCAGCTCACCCTCTCAAATTCACACACACCTGGGAGACAAGACCACACTGAAAACGGCAAACCACACCAGTAGTACAAAGACTAGATTACAAAAATTCCCACTGCAGCAATACACTGTCTACAAGGAGATATGTTAAACATGAATGGCTACCAATGAAGGAAAGCAACAAGCTGGTATTGTCAAGCCACCCACTGGTATTGTCAAGCCACCCACTGAATCCAAGTCAAACTCCAGAGGAGAAAGAATCTTTGAAGAGAACAGAGAGAGTGGAACCCTAAAGTGACAGGGAGAGATGGTGCATATTAATAATGCAGGACTAGGCCAATGCTGCCAAGATACCACAGAAACACATTAACTCTTACAGCAGGGTGACACCTGTAAATGTATCTGCAACTACAACCTACTGATGCCTCTAGACAAACAGCTTGTTCATATTTGCATTAATTTTAAAAGTTACATAAAAAAGTGCTAAAACATTTTGCCTTAATACTCTATGGCAGTCTGTGTTATTGACCCCTAGTGCAGGAAGGGAGATTGCTCAAATAGTTATTTAGGAAGAACATGACAACATATCTTGACAAGGAATATAGACAAAACTGCTTAGGTCTCAAGTGAAGGCTTTCTGCTAGGTGAACAAAATGCTGTGTGTAATCTGAGTGGTTGCCAGAATATTACAAGTTATTTACAAAATATTACAAAGTTGCCATGTTTATGGTTACTTGAAATAAAATCTATAACCTAAAGAATACCACCACTGTAACAATAGTGGATGCTGATAAGTTTGCCACTGATATGAACATTTGTTTGAAATGCAAGAACAGTTTGCTTCCATCAAAAAGCTTAGGCTTCGCCCATTGAAAGTTAGTGCAAACTTCGAGTTCCACTGAAGGGAAGGAGTTAAAGGACCTTATACAGGACCTAGATCACAAAAATGTCAAACATGCACGATGCCAACTTCCTAATGTCAGTTTGGCCAGCCTCATAGATTTGGGCATCCTAAGGCAATATAGAAACTGTCATGTTCACCAGGTGAGTCAAAGAAAACAGTACGTTAGAAATGTAAATACCTCCTTGAAGGCAACAATCTTGCACACAGATACATTACATCCCTCACACATACCACATTACATCCCTCACACATACCACATTACATCCCTCACACATACCACATTACATCCCTCACACATACCACATTACATCCCTCACACATACCACATTACATCCCTCACACATACCACTGTTCTATGCTGAGGTGCTTAAAAGAAACCTTCTCAAATCTCAGAAAGCACTAAAGCCACCTAATAGCAGTGACTTCAGAAATTACCACCACCAAAAACATATCACACAAGCCTACATACAATGGTTCCCCATGAGCAAATGCCCATAAGGGAAGCATGTTCTTTGCCTAATGTGTGAAGTCACTGGGACTTGAATAGATGCTTCAGACTAGTCAAGAAGGTACCCATTACCTACCCAGAGCCAAGACCCCAAAATATCACACGTCACTGCATTCCAGGGGCCAATGTAATTCTATCAGTCTGTGGGTGTCGATGACCTGAAATGTACTGCGCTAGAATACATAGACACGCATAATGGATCTTCCAGAATGCATCAAACAGTATGAGCCTTGCAATGACTAGCAGCATTCTACCTTCACAAACGATGTAGCCACAGAACAAAAAAAATGTAATTGGCTTAGTTTCTGGTACAAGTCCAGGGGAATCCAATATATCAAAGCATGAGAGAACATGGATTTGCCAAGGATAGGCTGCTCTGCCCCACCCCCTCTCCAAAGCTTTCAGATATTGGCCAAACATCCAACCCCTTACAGCCTTTTTAAGCAATCTTAGTGTTACTGGTCAGTGCTAGCAACCTAAATCATCCCCTTCCCCATCAAGCTCTCCTCATTGTAGAGAATGCAGAGATCTACACAGTGGGGCAACCTTAAAAGTCCAAGTACTCTGGTAGTGCAAGACTACAGTGCCTTCTACACCTCCCCAATTCACTACCTGCACCACAAAGCTGTCTCCATTGAAGTAAGAATCAACCCAGAAAACAGTTAAATCAGCAACAGTCAGCAACTATTCTAAAGCAAGCTACATCCTACTGAGTGTAAAAATTCCAGGCTCCCCATGACCACAGCCATCTATCCAGAATTATTCAGTACTCCTGCACAACCATGCAAATGGCTGCCTTACTCAATATAAGCCAAAATACTAAAAACAAACCACAGTGGTAGAATCCTCACTTAAACAGGTTGTATGATAAATTTCATGGTCAAATCCAAGAGACAAGTGCTCCTACAGAACTTAAACTCCGGTCTAAGTGTAATAAGGCCAGGCCACCTATGTCAGGATAGCTTCACAGATTAAGGACAATCACAGCCTTTAAGGTTCTGGACATAGCTGAAGGCAAAGTGTGTTGAAGAAAGTTCAGTTTTGTACCTACCATAAATGTAGATGTCAGATAGGTATGCAACTGCAGTCCTGACATATGGGTTGTCCTGCCCCAGGCAGCCCTTCGGTCGGCCGGATTCCAAAGTCTGGGTCCGGTGTCGGCTGATGTTGCCCTTTCCCCGACGTCAGAGCGCCTGGGGTATAAAAGCGTCAGCCGACGCCATCTTCTTCAGTGTTTCTTGCCCCAGGTGCCCTCTAAGGAAGGCTAAATTTTGAAAAAAGAGAAAAAATTCCAGACAAGTACAACAACATAAAAACAAATACACCATAAAAGATTACCCCAGGTAGCTAAAATGAGGGGTAGAAACCCAAAAGAATACCACAGAGGGGTAGGTGGGAGGGAAAGCCTGACTGCAGTTGCATACCTATCGGACATCTACATTTATGGTAGGTACAAAACTGCACTATGTCCTTCAAGGATGCAACTGCAGTCCTGACATATGGGTTGATACCATAGCCAACCTGGGGGTGGTAGGCACTAAGACAAAGATGGTGTAGCTAAAATGCCCTGCAGGACTGCAGAAGCAAACCCTGCTCTGGATCTGGAATATAAAGGCAGGTTGTAATGTTTGGAAAATGTATGCACGGAGCTCCATGTAGCAGCTTCTAAAATGTCCTTTGTTGCCACTCCTCTTAAAAAGGCTGTGGAGGTGGCTGTAGCTCTGGTGGAATGTGGCCTGATGTCAGCTGGCACAGTTTTTCCATGGAAAGAGTAGCAGAATCGAATGCAATTTCCAATCCATTTAGAAATTATCTGTTTGGAAATTGCTTTTCCCTGCAATCCAGCAGCGCAAGCTACAAAAAGCTGGTCAGATTTTCTGAAGGACTTTGTTCTTTCCAAGTAGTAGTGCAACTGTCTGTGTATGTCCAAGGTGTGCAGAAGTGTCTCTCTTTTATTTTGAGGATTGGGAAAGAAGGTAGGCAGGTGAATAGCTTGATTCAGGGATACGCTGAATACCACCTTTGGCATGAATGATGGATTGGTTCTCAAAGAAACTCTGTCCTGATGAAAAATGAGAAATGGTTGTGTTGCCATAAGGGCCTGTAGCTCAGAGACTCTTCTTGCTGAGGTTACTGCCAGAAGGAAAGCTGTCTTACAAGACAGAAATTTCAACTCTGAAGATGCTGCTGGTTCAAAGGGAGGAAGAGTTAATTTTTCCAGCATGAAGTTGAGGTCCCATGCAGGCACTGGTGGTTTCCTTGGAGGGTTGATGTCCTTTATACCTCTTAGCAATGGGTGAGAAAATACAGGCGGATCAGTGTTACATTTGGCAGATATTGCTGAAGCATGTATTTTTATGGAAGAATATGAAAGGCCATTGTGGAGCATTTCAGCCAAATATTCTAGGATCTGTGGAATGCTCATCACTCATGGGTCTTGACCCTTTTTGCTGTTCCAGATAAGAAATCTCTTCCATTTTGCTGAGTATGTTTTTCTAGTGGAAGGTCTGCGCGCCTCCAGGATATCTTTTACCCTCTTGGAAAGTGTATCCTGAGGAATAGTCATGGAATCTTCCAAGCTGTCAGCTTCAATGTTTTCAAGCTGGGGTGTAGTGTCCTGTAATTGTGCTGTGTCAGAAGAAGTGGCCTTTGAGGAAGGAGCCACGGGTTGATGTGTGTCAAGCTCCGTAGCAGTGGGTACCAGTGTTGTCTTGGCCAGTCTGGAGCTATCAGTATGACTTTCGGTTGCTCTGTCTTGATCTTTAGTAACACCTTGGTCATCAAAGGAAGAGGTGGGAAGGCATATAGTGTTAGAGAGTTCCAACTGAAGGAGAGAGAGAGTCCACCTTCCATGCTTGAGGATGGTATGCCCTTGTACAAAACTTTTTCAGATGGTGATTGAGGTGGGAGGCAAAAAGATCTATGTCCGGTCTTCCCCATGCTTGAGTTATTTGTAAGAAAATGTCTGGATGCAACATCCATTCGTGTGGATCCATGATGTTTCTGTTTAGGCTGTCCGCCAGAACATTGTCCTTCCCTGGTACAAACTGGGATTGTAGCTCTATTTTCAATTGTAGGGAAATATCCCAGAGATTCATTGCCAGTCTGCAAAGAGGGTAGGAATGGGTACCTCCTTGCTTATGTACCACATAACTGTGGTATTTGTCTGTCTTTATTAGTAGATGGCCCTGATGCATGAACTTTTTGAAGGCCTTGATTGCATGTATCACTGCCAGCATTTCTTTCTGGTTGATGTGCAGGTGCTTTTCTTTTTGTGTCCATTGTCCTTGAATGCATCTGCCCTCCATGTGCACCCCCCCATCCATGGTCTGAGGCGTCTGTTGTTATGGTTTGACTGGTATGAGGCTTGCTGAAAGGCAGACCTTTGTTTATCTGGCTTGCTTGAGCCCACCATAGAAATTCCTTTTGAAGGCATGGAATGAGTGGGATCAATGCTTCCAGGCTGTGGCTGTGTTGAGACCATAGACTTTTTAGATACCATTGTAGTTTCCTCATATGCAGCCTTGCGTGTGGAATCAGAAGAATGCAAGATGCTGTGAAACCCAGGGCCTGCAGGATTTTCCTTGCAGTCATCTGGGTGTGTGTTGCTAATTTTCTGAAGTATTCTGGCAATTGCTTTTGTTTTTCTTTTGTCAGAAACACCATCTGGGTGTTTGTGTCCAGTGTGGCACCCAGGAAAGGTATTTGTTGGGATGGTACGAGACTTGATTTCCGAATATTGACTGTGTATCCCAAGGCCTGCAGTAGGTGAATGACATAGTCCAAGTTTTTTAACAAGGCTTGTTGGCTGTCCGCTTGTATAAGGCAGTCGTCCAGGTAAGGGTATATTTGTATCCCCTGGAGTCTGCAATGTGCAATTACTGATGCCAGGCATTTCGTGAACACTCTGGGTGCAGTAGATAAGCCAAAGGGCAATGCTGAGAATTGATGATGCTCTGAGCCTGCAAGAAATCTGAGGTATCTTCTGCAACTTTGATTGGGACATGCAGGTATGCCTCCTTGAGGTCCAGAGTTACCAGCCAAGACCACTTGCCCAGCATGGGAAGAAGTTGCTGTAAAGTCAGCATTTTGAATTTTGGCACAATAAGGTAAGTATTCAGTGCGGACAAGTCCAGAATGGGTCTCCATTGGTTTTCTTTTCTTGGAACAAGGAACAGTCTTGAATAAAATCCTTGGCCTTGTTCTGCAAAAGGAACCTTCTCTATTGCTCTTATTTGAAGTAGGTTTGTTATTTGAGTGCCTCTGCCCTGTGATTTGGTGGCAGGTTTGGTCTGCCATGTCTTGTTGGTAGTGTATGAAAATGGAATCTGTATCCTTTGTTTATTATGTCCAGTATCCATTTGTCCTTTGTAATATTGTGCCAATTTTGTGAGAATAAAGATAATTTTCCGCCCAAAGGTGCTTCTAATTGAGCCCTGGATGGCGGAGTCAAAGTCAAGTCATTGAGATTGTCCCTGCGGAGCAGTGGAAGGTCCTGCCCCACCTCTCTGGTTCGGAGGCTGCCATTGACGTCCTCTGTAGGAGCCTCGAGTTTGCCCTCTACCTCTGCCACGTCTGTTTTGCCTCTTTGAAATTTGTCTGTGTCTGGAAAGGACCAATGCTTAGAAGGCCAATTCCTGCTGAATCTTGGAGGCTGTACCTGGAGGAAATCTTTGACTGTTTGCACTGATTTTGCCTTTTCCTCTATTTTCTTTAAAACCTCTTGTGCAGTAGCACCAAATAGCTTATGTTTCTCTAGTGGTGCGTCCAAAAGCTTAATTTTCACATGGTCTGGCAATGTTTGTTCCTTTAACCAAGCATGTCTGCGTATGACCGCACCTGTCATTGCTGCTCTACATGAAGCTTCCAATGCATTATATCCACACTGAAGGAAATGGTTGCTAACCTGCTGAGTATTATGAACCAATTCCTGTAACCCCTTTCTATCTAATGGTTCAGGGGAAGCCAATTTCTTTTGCAAGTCATCTAACAAGTATTCCTGATACTGAATCATATGAAATTGACAATTTAATGCTCGCATAAAAAGGGTGGAAGATGTATATACTTTCTTGCCCCACCTTTCTAAAGCCCTAGAATCTCTTTCCGAAGGAAGTAGATTCTTAGCAGTAGTGGAGGAAACCCCTTTAGGCCCCTGAGAAATAGTTTCAGGGTCAGCAGTATGGCCCTTGTACAGAAATTGATGTGTGTCTGGGACTCTGTAGTACTTGTCTGGCTTGACAGGAGCAGGGGGGAGGGAGTCAGGGGAAACACTAGATTCTAAGTACACATCATCCAAAACATTTAAGACTAGAGGAATAGCTAAGGGTCTATGCTGAGGTAGCTTTAAAAATTCCCTTAACCTTTTCCTAGAATCTGAGTATTCTTGGCCTTGATATTTGAAGTGTTCCCTCATGGAATGAAGCATTTCCCCAAAGGAAAACTCCTCAGGAGGAGAAGCAGAGGGAATGGATTCCTCCGCATCAGAATCCTCGTAGGCCGGGAAGGCCTCCTCCTGGTAGTCTGAATGTGCAGAATCACCTGAGGCCTCATCAGAGGACTGGGGATCTACCTGCTCAACCCTAGGCCTCTTGACAGAAGGCGGCTGAGAGCCTCTATCTGGATGTGGCTGAGAACCCCTAATTAAGGAAATAAGGTCCTCAGCTAAACTTAAAATTTGAGAACCAGAAGTGGATCCCAGATCTTGGAGGGACAGACTTAGCCTGTTTGGCAGCCTTAGCACATGTGTAGGCCTTAATGGACAGACACTGGAGGCCTGGCAGCCCCACGTGCTGGGGTAGTCTTATCCACTGAAATGGTGTCAGAAATATCCTGGGCTACGGTCTCAGAGGGGAGAACAGAAACCGGCACCGAGCTGGCCTCCGGTACCAAAGTAACCGGTGGGGCGGTGTCGTCGGTCTGTAGCGGTTGTGAAACCAGCTCAGAAGAGACCGAGACACTCGCGGTAGGCCTAAGCGTGGTGTCAGCCGAGACCGCGGACCGCGGGTGTCGGTCCTTATCCTTCCGTTTTTTCGGTAAATGCGCTGTCGGAAGCTCCGACGGCATGATATAACAGAAATCTTCCCCAAAATAATCCTGTGCAAACTCTGACCGACGCCTAAGAGTGCGTCTATTGAAAGAAGCACAAGCTGTACAGGCCGAGACGTTGTGTTCTGGGCCTAGGCAGGGTAAGCAGTAAGAGTGGAAATCCTTATGAGGTATATGTTTCCCACAAGTTAAACAATTATTAACTTTTACAGATGTCCTTCAAGGATGCATCTGCAGTCATCACATATGGGTTGTCCTGCCTCAGGCAGCCCTTCGGTCGGCCGGATTCCAAAGTCTGGGTCCGGCGTCGGCTGATGTCACCCTTTCCCCGTCAGAGCACCTGGGGTATAAAAGCGTCAGCCGACGCCATCTTCTTCAGTCTTTCTTGCTGCGTGGTGCCCGAAGCAGAAGCAGTTCACAAGTGCCGGTCGGCCAGCTCCTGTAATTCAGCTACCGAAGACTTCAAAAGCTAAGTACCCCGTTGGGGACTCTTTCTTGCCTCAGCCGATGTCAGAAAAAGTTAATAATTGCTTAACTTGTGGGAAACAAATACCTCATAAGGATTTCCACTCTTACTGCCTCCCCTGCCTAGGCCCAGACCACGACGTCTCGGCCTGTTCAGCCTGTGCTTCCTACAACCGACGCACTCTTAGACGTCGGGCGGAGTTTGCAGAGGAATTTTTTGGATCTAGTTTCTCATGCAATATGCCGGAGACTCCGACTTCACATTTAACAAAGAAACGGAAGGACAAGGACTGACACACGCAGGCCGCGGTTTCGGCTGAAACCACGGCCAGGCCTACCGCGAGTGTCTCGGTCTCGGCTGAAACAGAGTCCTTGGTACTTCCAACCCCCGAAACCGCTCAACCGACAACCTCGGCCCCGGAGGCCCCTGCTGAGTCGGTTATTGAATTTCCTTCAGAAACTGGTGTCTTGGAAACTTCCAACACCATTCCTCTAGACAAAACTACACCAGCACGTGGTGCAGCCAGGCCTCCTGCATCCATGTCCATATAAAGGCATTCACCAGGGCTAAAGCTGCTAAACACACAAAAGCTATGCCTCCCAGGGTTATTCCTCAGGGACCCTCTACTAGTTCACAGACTCTAACCTTAGCAGAGGACCTTATTTCCTTAATTAGGGGCTCTCAACCCCATCCGGACAGGGGCTCTCAACCTCCTCTAGACAAAAGGCCCAGGGTTGAGCCCTCTCATCCCCACTCCTCAGAGGAGGCCTCTGATGGCTCTGCTCTCTCGGACTACCAGGAGGAGGCTTTTTCGGCCTACGAGGATTCTGATGCAGAGGAATCTATCCCCTCGGCCTCCCCTCCTGAAGAACTATCCTTCGGGGAGACCCTTCACATTATGAAAGCGCATTTCAAATGGCAGGGCCAGGAATTCTCTGATTCCAGGAAAAGATTAAGAACTTTTCTGCATTTACCTCAGCATAGACCTTTGGCTATTCCTCCTGTTTTGAATGTCATTGATGATGTGTACTCTGAGTCTAGCATAACCCCTGACACACTTCCTCCGGCCCCTGTCAAACCCGATAGGTATTACAGGGTCCCGGACTCGCATCATTTTCTTTACAAGGCCCACTCTGCTGATCCAGAAACTATTTCCCAGGGCCCTAAAGGGGTTGCAGCTGCCACTACTAAAAATCCACTCCCCTCTGAAAGGGAGTCCAGGGCTTTAGAGAGATGGGGTAAAAAAGTGTATACTTCTGCTACTCTTTCTATGAGGGCATTAAATTGTCAATTTCATATGATACAGTACCAAGAGTATTTGTTACATGAATTGCATAAGAAACTGTCTTCACCTGAACCCCTAGATCGCAAATCGCTTCAGGATCTGGTACATAACTCCCAGCAGGTTAGCAACCATTTCTTGCAGTGTGGTTATGATGCATTGAAAGCTTCATGTAGGTCAGCTATGACAGGTGCAGTCATATGTAGGCATGCTTGGCTGAAGGAACAATCTCTGCCAGACAACTTCTGGATGCTCCACTGGATAAGCAAAAGTTATTTGGCTCCACTGCTCAGGAGGTCTTAAAGAAATTTGAGGAAAAGGCAAAATCTGTACAAACAGTCAAAGATTTTCTACAAGTCCAACCACCAAGATTCAGCAGAAATTGGCCTACCAAAAATTGGTCCTTTCCGGACACAGAAAGATTTCAGAGAGGCAAGAACAGGCGTGCCAGAGGTAGAGGGCAAGCTAGAGGCTCCTACAGAGGATGTCAATGGCAGCCTCCCAACCAGAGAGGTAGTGCAGGACCTACAACTGCTGCACAAGGACAGACTCAATGACTTTGCTTTGACTCCGCCAACCAGGGCTCAATTAGAAGAACTTTTGGATGGAAAGCTTTCTTTATTCTCAGAAAATTGTCACAGTATTACAAGAGACAAATGGACACTGCAAATAATAGACAAAGGATACAGGTTCCATTTTCACACATTGCCAAAAAGAAAAGGCATGCCAGACCTGCCACCAAATCAAAGGGCAGAGGCTTTGAAACAAATCTCCAACTTAATGCAAATGAAAGCTATAGAAAAGGTTCCTCTTTCAGAACAAGGCCAAGGATTTTATTCCAGAATATTCCTTGTTCCAATAAAAGAAAATCAATGGAGGCCTATTCTCGACTTGTCCGCACTGAATACTTATCTCATTGTGCCAAAATTCAAAATGCTGACTCTACAGCAACTCCTTCCCATGCTGGGCAAGGGGTCTTGGCTGGTGACTCTAGACCTCAAGGAGGCATACCTGCATGTCCCTATCAGACAAAGTTGCGGAAGACACCTTAGATTTCTTGCAGGTTCAGAGCATTATCAATTCTCAGCATTGCCCTTTGGCTTATCTACTGCGCCCAGAGTATTCACGAAATGCCTGGCATCAGTAATTGCACACTGCAGACTTCAGGGGACTCAAATATACCCATATCTGGACAACTGCCTTATACAAGCGGACAGCCAACAAACTTTGGTAAAGGACTTGAATTATGCCATCCACCTACTGCAGGCCTTGGGATATACAGTCAACATTCACAAATCAAGACTTGTTCCATCCCAAAGAATAACTTTTCTGGGTGCGGATCTAGACACAACCACCCAAATGGCTTTTCTCACAGAAGAAAAACAAAGACAACTACCGGATTACTTCAAAAATCTGACAAGACAAACTCAGCTGACTGCAAGGAAAATCCTGCAGGCCCTGGGTTACATGGCATCTTGCATTCTTCTGATTCCACAAGCAAGGCTGCATATGAGGAAACTACAATGGTACCTAAGGAGTTTATGGACTCAGCACAGTCACAGCTTAGAAACTTTGATCCCACTCATTCCATGCCTCCAAAAGGAATTTCTGTGGTGGGCTCAAGCAAGCCAGTCAAACAGGGGTCTGCCCTTCAGCAAGCCAATAGCCAGCCAAACCATTACAACGGACGCTTCAGACCATGGTTGGGGAGCACACATGGAGGGCAGATGTATTCAAGGACTATGGTCACAAAAGGAGCTACGCATGCACATAAACCAAAAGGAAATGCTGGCAGTGATACATGCAATCGAGGCCTTCAAACTTTCTGCATCAAGGCCACCTGCTAATAAGGACAGACAACACCACAGTTATGTGGTACATAAACAAGCAAGGAGGCACCCATTCCTACCCTCTTTGCAGACTGGCAATGAATCTATGGGAACGTTCCTTGAAACTCAATATAGAGCTGCAATCCCAGTTTGTGCCAGGAAAAGACAATATACTGGCGGACAGCTTAAGCAGAAATATCATGGATGCTGCACCCAGACATCTTCCTACAGATAACACAATCATGTGGAAGGCCAGACATAGATCTTTTTGCCTCCCCCCACAATCATCAGCTGACGAAATTCTGCTCAAGGACATACCACCCACAAGCATGGAAAGTGGACGCCCTATCTTTCAGCTGGAGAACTCTAACAGTGTATGCATTTCCACCTCATCCATTAATGACCAATGTCTTACTGAAGATCAGGACAGAGCAGCCAAAAGTGATTCTGATAGCTCCGGACTGGCCAAGACAGCACTGGTACCCACTGTTAAAGAGCATGTCACACACGAAACCATGGCCTCCTCCTCAATGGCCACTTCTCCTGACACAGCACAATTACAAAACTCTGCATTCCAACCTGAAAACCTTGCAACTAACAGCCTGGAAAATACCTTGACTCCTCCTCAGGATAAGCTATCCAAGAGAAAGAAGGATATCATGATGGAAGCTCACCGGCCTTCCACAAGAAAGGCATATTCAGCAAAATGGAAAAGATTTCACACTTGGTGCACCACAAAGGGCCTAGATGCAACTGATGAACATGGCACATATCCTGGAATACTTGGCAGAAATGCTCCACAATGGCCTGTCTTACTCTTCCATTAAAATTCATGCTTCAGCAATTTCAGCAGAGTACAATACTGATCCACCTGTCTTTTCTCATCCTCTCCTAAGACAGTTTCTAAGAGGAATTAAAAACTTCAATCCTCCAAGGAAACCTCCAGTGCCTACTTGGGACCTTAACTTCGTGTTGGAAAAACTAACTCTGCCTCCCTTTGAACCAGCAGCATCTGCAGAACTACAGTTCCTGTCTTGGAAGACCGCCTTCCTTCTGGCCATAACCTCAGCAAGAAGAGTATCTGAGTTACAGGCCCTCATGGCAGGACAGCCATTTCTTATTTTTCATCAGGACAGAGTCTCATTGAGAACCAATCCTTCATTTATGCCAAAGGTGGTATCCAGGGTCTCATTAAACCAAGCTATTCACCTGCCTACCTTCTTTCCAAATCCACAAAACAAAGGGGAGAAACTTCTGCACACCCTGGACATACACAGACAGTTGCGCTACTACTTGGACAGAACTAAAAGCTACAGAAAAACTGACCAGCTGTTGGTAGCATATGCTGCTGGTGCACAAGGAAAAGCAATTTCAAAACAGACAATTTCAAAATGGATAGGGAATTCTAATCCAGACTAACAGCAAACGTCCAGGCCCACCTAAGCCTCTACCCAACCCAAATCCTTAAGGGTTCACAATGTAGCCATGTCAGACCATCTACATAAGTTTGTACCTGTTTTAAACAATATGTAAAACCAATTTGTTTTCTTTATATGCCTATGTTTATAATAATAGTTACTTGTTATGCTTTTTGTATATGTACCTCTGTTCTTTGGAGCTTTTCTCCCCCGGCCTCTACTGAAAATGGACATGTATCCAGCTAGACTAGCCCGGTCAACAAATGTAAAATAAAATAAAAAAATAAAATAAATAAATAAATAGCATTTGTTTTTGTTATTCCTTTCATGGAAAAACTGTGCCAACTAACATTAGACCTCATTCCACCAGAGCCACAGCCACCTCCACAGCCTTAAGAGGGGTGGCTACCAAGGACATTTTAGAAGCTGCTACATGGATCTCCGTGCATACATTTTCCAAGCATTACAATTTACCTTTATATTCCAGATCCAGAGCAGGCTTTGCTACGGCAGTCCTGCAGGGCATTTTAGCTACACCATCCTTTACATAGATCCACCACCCCCAGATTGGCTATGGTATTCTACCCATATGTGATGACTGCAGATACATCCTTGAAGGACATAGTACAGTTTTGTACCTACCATAAATGTAGATGTCCGATAGGTATGCAATTGCAGTCAGGTTTACCCTCCCTCCTTCCCCTCTTTGGTATTTATTGGGTACTTTTCCCTCTCATAGCTAGCTGGGGTTATCTATTATGGTGTATTTGTTTTATATATATATATATATATATATATATATATATATATATATATATAGATACATATATATACATATACACACATATATATTTCTGTGCATGTTTGGAATTTATTGCATTTCTCCAAATTTAGCCTTCCTTTGAGGGCACCTGGGGCAAGAAACACTGAGGAAGATGGCGTCGGCTGACGCTTTTATACCCCAGGTGGTCTGACGTCGGGGAAAGGGCGACATCAGCCGACGCCGGACCCAGACTTTGGAATCCGGCCGACCGAAGGGCTGCCTGAGGCAGGACAACCCATATGTGATGACTGCAGATGCATACCTATCGGACATCTACATTTATGGTAGGTACAAAACTGTACTTTTTATCTGACATCGGCTGAGGCAAGAAAAGGTCCCCAATGGGGTACTTAGCTTTTTTGAAGACTTCAGTAGCTGAAAACACAGGAGCTGGCCGACCAGCATTTGCGAACTGCTTCTGCTTCGGGCGCCATGCAGCAAGAAAGACTGAAGATGGCGTCGGCTGACGCTTTTATACCCCAGGCGCTCTGACGTCGGGGAAAGGGTGACATCAGCCGACGCTGGACCCAGACTTTGGAATCCGGCCGACCGAAGGGCTGCCTGAGGCAGGACAACCCATATGTCAGGACTGCAGTTTCATCCTTGAAGGACATCGGTACCACCTCCACCAAAATCAAGGTGTCATGCCACATCTACTGGCTGAGATTCAGCTCAAACTTCACTCCCCCCAATTTCTTGCAGGTGAAATCCCCTCTAACATACCCCCACCAAAACTATTAGCAGGGACAAAGTGCTGTCAGCACTCACTAAAGCCAAGACCACTGCCACTATGGACCCTCAACATCCATTTCATGTTGGACAGCCTCAAAACAGGCTATGTTCCAAGTGAAAGGAATGCAGCAGTAACTCCCCTCCACAAGGGGGTGGAAGACCAGCAGACCCATAGAAAGTACAGTTGTGTACACTTACCATAAATGTAGAATGTATTCACTGTTGCAGTCATTAAATTTGGGTAATCTGCTGGCAGGCTGCCCTCAGTTGGCCTGAACATCAAAGTCCTGGGTCCTGCATTGGTTGTAGTTTCCTCTTCAATGACGTCAGGGGTATAAAACATGCAGCAGACGCCATTTTCAGTTTCTTGCCCCAGATATCCGGGTGCCCCCCAAATGGGGAGCAAAAATTATATATATAAATATATAAACTGCAAAATATATGTAAATGCAATTGTAACAAACTTTACCTTCATCTAAAAGCAAACACACCACAAAGGCTTTAGAATATAGTGAAGGAAAGAGAAGTTCTAGAAAAAAGGGGGATGGCAGGTGGGTAACCCGGACTGCAACAGTGAATACACTAACATCTACATTTATGGTAAGTATCCACAACTGTACTATGTTCTTTGAGTTTCACTGTTGCAGTCATTACATTTGGGTGGAATCCCAAAATTATAGATGGGAGGCTGGAACTAAATAGCATTAGGAGAGTCTATAAGGCCCTGCGGAAAGTAGTTGTATACCTACCATAAATGTAGATGTTAGAGTGTATTCACTGTTGCAGTCATTACACTCAGGTTATCCTGCTGGCAGGCTACCCGCAGTCGGCCCGAATTCCAAAGTCCTGGTCCGGCGTCTGTTACTGTCGCCTCCTCCCTGACATCAGAGCGCCAGGGGTATAAAAGATGCAGCAGACACCATTTTATTCAGTTTTTCTTGCCCCAGACGTCAGGTGCCCCAAAAAAGGTAGGCTAAAAATTCTGCTTACAAAAAAATATGCAGTAACAAACATTACCTTCATCTACAAGCAAATACTCCGCATAGGTTGTATAGGATATTGAAGTATAGGTAAGTCCAAGCAAATAAAAGGGGGATGGAGGGAGGGTAACCTGGACTGCAACACTGAATACACTCGAACATCTACATTTATAGCAGGTACACAACTGTGCTATGTTCATCGTGTTTCACTGTTGCAGTCATTACACTTTGGTTGAATCCCAAAGCTGAGGTTGGGAGGCTGGGCCTAAATAGAATTAGGAGTGGCTATAAGGCCCTGCAGAACTGCAGTGGCAAAGCCTGCTCTGGATTTAGAGTAAAGAGGTAAGTGGTAGTGTATGAACTGAAGTTGCAGCCTCCAAAATATCCTTGGTACTCCTCTGAGGAAGGCTACAGAAGTGGCTGCTGCTCTGGTTGAATGTGGCCTAATGCCCTTAGGCACTGATTTGCCATGTTGTGAATAGCAGAAACGAATGCAGTGGCCTATCCATTTTGAAATAGTCTGCCCTTGTGATCCTGCAGCATATACCACTAAGAGTTGCTCAGTCTTTCTGAAAGCTTTAGTTTGGTCCAAGTAGAAGTGTAACTGTCTGTGCATGTCCAAAGAATGCAGTAGTCTCTCCCCTTTATTCTGAGGGTTTGGATAAAAGGTAGGCCAATGAATGGTTTGGTTAAGAGCCACACTGGACATTAGCTTAGGCATAAATGTTGGTTTTGTCCTTAGAGAAACCCGGTCCGGATGAGAAATAAAAGGTTCCACGGCCATTAGTGCCTGTAACTCTGAGACTCTTCTTGCTGAAGTTATTGCTAGGAGCAATATTATCTTATATTATCTTATTTTATCTCAGCTGTATTGGCTGGCTCAAAAGGAGGCAATGTGAGCTTTCCAAGACAAAATTGAGGTCCCATAAAGGTATTGGTGATCTCCTTGGAGGTCTTATGCTTTTGGCCCCTCTGAGGTACTGCCTTAGCAGTGGATGTGAAAAAAAATACGTGGGTCCATATTGTAATGAGCTGAAATGGCAGAGGCATGGATCTTAATTGATGAGGATAGGCCTTTGTCCAGCATCTCAGGTATTGTAAAATCTGAGGAATATTTGGTACAAGCATGTCAATTCCTTGTGCCTAGGCCCAAGCACAGAATCTCTTCCATTTTTCTGCATAAGATTTTCTGGTGCTGGGCCTCCTGGCCTCCAAAATAACACCCATAACCGCTTTAGAGAGAGGTGTATTCTGAATGGTTACATTATCTACCATGCAGCCAGATTTAGGGTTCAGAGATGGCTGTGCAGGAGCTGATTGTTTTGTTTCATCAGTAAATGAGGAATTTGAGGCAATGTCCAGGCTGGGCCTTGAGACAAGCTCTTTAGGATTGGGTACCAGTGCTGGCGTGGCCAATCCGGGGCAATCAGTATAATTTTTGGCTTCTCTTGTCTGACCTTTAGGAGTACCTTGGGGAGGCGAGGCAGTGGAGGAAAGGCATATACTGTAAGGTTTTTCCAGCTGAATGACAGGGCATCCACTTTCCATGCTTGTTTGTGATAAGTCCTTGTGCAGAATCTCTGTAGTTGGCAGTTGTGAGGGGAGGCAAATAGATCTATGTCTGGGCATCCCCATTTCCTTATGCTGAAGATTTATGGATCTAGTTTCCACTCGTGAGTGTCCATGAGGTTTCTGCTTAGTTCATCTGCCACAGCATTTGTTTTTCCTGGCAGGAATTGTGCTTGCAGGTGTACTTGATAAATCAATGCTGTGTTCCACAAAATCATGGCTTGTCTGCAGAGGGGGTAAGAATGTTTACCTCCCTGTTAATGTACCACATGACTGTAGTATTGTCAGTCTTTACCAGCAGTTGTCCTGAATGAAGTAAATCCTTGAAGGCTGTCAGGGCATTTTGTACAGCTAGCATCTCTTTTTGATTGATGTGAAGATGCCTTTGACTTGCGGGCCATGTGCCTTGAATACATTTTCCTGCCATGTGGGCCCCCCAGGCATAATCTGATACATCTGTTGTTAGTGTTTGCCTGGCTGTGGGTAAAGTGAATGGCTGTCCCTTGTTGTGGTGACAGGCCTGTGCCCACCATCAAAACTCCTGTTGCAGGCAGGGAATGAGGATAATTAATGATTCCAGGCTGTGGAAATGTTGAGTCCAAACACTTTTTAGACACCATTGTAGCTTCCTCATATACGGTCTTGCATATGGAATTAGCAGAATGCAGGATACCATGTAGCCCAAAACCTGCAGAATTTTTCTTGGAGATAACTAGGTCTTTGTTGCCATGCTTTCGAAGTAAGAAGTCAGTTGCCTTCGGTGTGAGATAAGCCATCTGGGCAGTTGCATTTAAGCTTGCACCCAGGAATATTATCTCTTGAGAGAGTACTAGTTTTGATTTATTTTCATTTACTGCATACCCTAGGCAAATTAGTAATCTTTTTACAAACTCCAGACGCTTTAGAAGAATGTCTTTGGTCTCTGCTTGAATAAGGCAGTCTAAGTAGGGATATATTTGAATTCCTCTCTGCAAAATGCAATTACTGGGGCCAGGCATTTTGTGAAGACCCTGGGCGCAGTAGATAAGCCAAAGGGCAGTGCAGAGAATTGATAGTGCATTGAGCTAGCTATGAATCTGAGGTACCTTCTGCAAGATTGTCTTATTGGGACATGCAGGTATGCGCCTCTGAGGTCCAAAGTTACAAGCCAAACCTTGCCCAGCATGGGCAGAAGCTGCTGCAGAGTCAACATTTTGAATTTTGGAATGTCCAGAAGCGTTTAGAATAGACAAGTCCAGAATTGGTCTCCAGGCTTTGTCCTTTCTTGGTACTAAGAAAAGTCTTGAGTAGAATCCTTGTCCGTGCTCTTGTTGTGGTACTGGCTGAATAGCCCTCATGCCCATGAGAGATGAAACTTGCTTTTGTGCCTCTGCCCATTGCTTGTGTGGCAGGTCTGGCATACCTTTAGCCTTTGGAAGGGTGTGAAAGTGGAAACTGTAGCCCTGAGACTATATTCAAGACCCATTTGTCCTGGGTGATCATGTGCCAATTTTGTGAAAAAAGTGCTATTTTCCCCCCTAAGCGTGCTGCCAAAAGATAAGTGTTCGGCATTTGGAGAGGAAAGTCATTGGGACTGTTTCCTATATGGCTGTGATTTGTATTCTCTGCTTTTGGAGGTAGAAGCACCCCATGGTTTGGGCCTGTATGAGCCCTGAGGCTGTTGCCTGCCCCTAGGACGTCTGTATCTGCCTCAGTGGCCTGTGACACTGGAAAGGACCAATTTTTAGAAGGCCAGTTCCTGCTAAATCTGGGTGGTTATACCTGTAAGAAATCCTTTACTGTCTGCATAGATTTTGCTTTATCCTCCATTTTCTTCAACACCTCTTCTACCTTAACACCAAACAAAGTATCATGCTGTAATGGAGCATCCAATAATTTTGCTTTAACCTGATCAGGCAGATTCTGTTCCTTTAACCAAGCATGCCTTCTAATGACAGAACCTGTAACAGCAGCCCTGCAAGAGGCCTCCAGTGAATCAAAACCACATTGCAAAGTATGCTTTCCCACTTATTCAGGTGCATGCAATAAAGCCTGCATTTCCTTGTTTTCAGAACATTCAGAATTTGTCAACATTTTCTGTTTTAGCAGTAACATTAAGTACTGCTGATATTTAAGCAAATGAAACTGACAATTTAAAGCCCTTACACCCAAGGTAGCAGAAGTGTAACCCCCCCCCCCCCATCTGTCCAGTGCCAGGGTTTTTTTTGCAGTGGAGGCCTTGACCCCTATGGGATCCGAAATATAGTTTCTGGGTCAGCAGCAGGATTTTTATATAGAAATTTATGAGAGTTTGGAACCCTATAGTATCTGTCTGGCTTAACAGGTGGGAGGGTAGAGTCAGGAGACAGGCCGGACTCTGAAAATACATCTACAATGTCTAGAACAGGGGGAATAGCAAGAGGTCTGTGCTGAGGTAGTAGAAGAAAGTGAGCCTTTTCTTAGCTTCGGAGTAATCCTGACTCTCCCAGTGGAAATGTTCCCTCATGGTATGCAGGGTTTCCCCAAAGGAATAATCTTCAGCAGGAGAAGCTGAAGGAATAGATTCTTCAGCATCAGAATCCTCATAGGGAGGAAGAGAGTATCCCTGTTCTGAAGAGGAGTCAGAGGAAATGGAAACCTGATAAGAAGAATCATATTCTGTCTTGCCTAGGCCTCTTATCATGAGGGGGATGGGAACCTCTGATCAAAGTAATTAGGTCTTCAGCCATTTTAAGCATCTGTTTTTTAGGCATTGAAGTCTGTCCAGGAGAATGCTGTACTTGTTTCTTTGTCTTTAAAGCTGTTTTAGTCTTTGCCTTGGAAGCTGAGGTTGGCTCGATATATAAAGTACAGTTGTGTACCTACCATAAATGTGGATGTTAGAGTGTATTCACTGTTGCAGTCATTACTCTTGGGTTATCCTGCTGGCAGGCTACCCGCAGTCGGCCAGAATTCCAAACTCTAGGTCCGGCGTCAGTTGCTGTCACCTCTTCCCTGACATCAGTGCACCAGGGGTATAAAAGCTGCAGCCGACGCCATTTTCTTCTCTTGCCCCAGATGTCGGGTGCCCCAAATAGGTAGGCTAAAAAATATAGAAATAAGAAATGCATGCACAAAAACATTTCCTTCATCGACAAGCAAATACACCAAAAAGGTTGTATAGGATAGAGAAGTGCAGATAAGTCCCAGCAAAGAGAAGGGGGATGGTGGTTGGGTAACCTGGACTGCAACAGTGAATACACTCGAACATCTACATTTATGGTAGGTACACAACTGTACTATGTTCATAGTGTTTCACTGTTGCAGTCATTACTCTTGGGTTGAATCCCAAAGCTGAGGATGGGTGGCTGGGCTAAATAGGATTAGGAGAGGCTATGAGGCCCTGCAGAACTGCAGTGGTGAAGCCTGCTCTGGACTTTGAGTAGAGAGGCAAGTGGTAGCGCTTTGTAAAGGTGTGCACTGAACTCCAAGTTGCAGCCTCTAAGATTTCTTTCGTTGGTACTCCTCTGAGGAAGGCTGCTGCTCTGATGGAATGAGGCCTAATGCCCTTAGGCACTGATTTGCCATGTTGAGAATAACAGAAATGGATGCAATGGCCTATTCATTTAGAAATGGTCCGTTTTGAGATAGCTTTTCCTAGTGACCTTGCAGCATGACACAAAGTTGCTCAGTCTTTCTGAAAGCTTTAGTTCTGTCCAAGTAGAAGCGTAACTGCCAGTGTATGTCCAAAGAATGCAGAATTTTCTCACCCTTGTTCTGTGGATTTGGGTAAAAGGTAGGCAAGTGAATGGTTTGACTGAGGGCCACACTGGACACCACCTTAGGCATAAGTGTAGGGTTTGTCCTCAGAGAAACCCTGTCTGGACGAAAAATGATGAAAGGTTCCACAGCCATGAGTGCTTGTAACTCAGAGACTCGCCTTGCAGAGGTTATGGCTATGAGCAGAGCTGTTTTCCAGGATAAGAATGTAATATCTGCTGTTGATGCTGGCTCGAAAGGAGGCAGTGTGAGTTTTTCCAAAACATAATTGAGGTTCCAGGCCGGAATAGGTGCTCTCCTTGGAGGCCTAATGTTTTTGGCCCCTCTGAGGTACTGCCTTATTAAGGGATGAGAAAAGATTGGTGGTTCCATATTGTAATGTGCAGAAATGGCAGAGGCATAAATCTTAATTGCCGAGAAAGGCCTTTGTTCAGCATCTCAGTTAGGTATTGTAAAATCTGAGGATTTATTTGGTACAGACATGTCAATGCCTTGTTCCAAGCACAGAATCTCTCTTCCATTTTTCTGCATAAAATTTTCTGGTACTGGGCCTCCAAGATAACATCCATAACAGCTTTTGAAAGAGGAGTTTTCTGAATGGCTACATTATCCGCCATGCTGCCAGATTTAAGGTCCTGAGTTAGCTGTGCAGGATCTGATTGTTTTGTTGGGTCAGCAAGTGAGAAGTTTGAGGCAATATCCATGCTGGACCTTGAGACAAGCTCTTTAGGATTGGGTACCAGTGCTGGCGTGGCCAGTCTGGTGCAATCAGAATCATTTTTGGCTTCTCTTGTCTGACCTTTAGGAGTACTCTGGGAAGGAGAGGCAGTGGGAGAAAAGCATATACTGATAGATTTTTTCCAGCTGAATGATAGGGCATCCACTTTCCATGCTTGCTTGTGGTAAATCCTTGTGCAAAATCTCTGCAATTGACAGTTGTGAGAGGAGGCAAATATATCTATGTCTGGGCATCCCTATCTCCTTATTATCATCTTGAAGACTTGTGGATCGTTTCCATTTGTGGGGATCCATGAGGTTTCTGCTTAGTCTGCCAGAGTATTTGTTTTTCCCGGCAGGAATTGTGCTTGCAGGTGAACTTGAAAAGCCAATGCTGTGTTCCATAAGATCATTGCTTGTCTGCAGAGGGGGTAGGAATGAGTACCTCCCTGCTTATGTACCACATGACCGCAGTGTTGTCTATCAGTAATTGTCCTGGATGAAGCAGGTCCTTGAAAGCTGTCAGGGCATTTTGAACAGCTAGCATCTCTTTTTGATTGATGTGAAGATGCATCTGGTTTGCAGGCCATGTGCCCTGAATACATTTTCCTGCCATATGCCCCCCCCCCCCAGGCATAATCTGATGCATCCATTGTCAGTGTTTGTCTGGCTGTGGGTAACCTAAATGGCAGACCCTTGTTGTGATGACAGGCTTCTGCCCACCATCGAAACTCCTGTTGTAGGCAGGGAATGAGTGCAATTACTGTCTCCAGGCTGTGGCAATGCTGAGTCCAAACACTTTTCAGATACCATTGTAGTTTCCTCATATGCAGTCTGCAATATGGAATTAGTGGAATGCAGGATGCCATGAAACCCAAGGCCTGCAGGATTTTCCTTGCAGATAAGTGGGTATTTGTTGCAAATTTCTTGAAGTAGTCAGTTGTTTGCGCTTGTCTGGCATGAGATAAGCCATCTGGGCAGTGGTATTTAAGCTTGCACCCAGGAACATTCTCTTGAGAGGCACTAGTTTTGATTTCTTTTAGTTTACTGTGTACCCTAGGTCAATTAGTAATCTTTTTAAAAATGCCAGATGCTTTAGAAGAGTGTCTTTGTTCTCTGCTTGAATTAGGCAGTCGTCCAAGTAGGGATATATTTGAATTCCTTTGTCTGCAAAATGCAATTACTGGTGCCAGGCATTTTGCAAAAACCCTGGGCGCAGTAGATAAGCCAAAGGGCAGTGCAGAGAATTGGTAATGCATTGAGGCAGCTATGAATCGGAGGCATCTTCTGCAAGATTGTCCGATTGGGACATGCAGGTATGCCTCTTAGGTCCAAAGTTATGAGCCAAGCCCTCTTGACCTCCATGGGCAGTAGCTGAAGAGTCAACATCTTGAATTTTGGAACTTCCAGAAACGTACTTAGTATAGACAGGTTCAGAATTGGTCTCCAGATTTTGTCCTTCCTGGGTACTAGGAAAAGTCTGGAGTAAAATCCTTGCCCCTGCTCTTGTTGTGGTACTTGCTGAATGGTCCTCATGTCCATGACGGCTGTAATTTGTTTTTATGCCTCTGCCCATTGATTGTGTGGCAGGTCTGGCATGCCCTTGACCTTGGTAGTGTGAGAAAATGGAACCTGTAGCCTTGGGACACTATGTTCAGAACCCATTTGTCTTGGGCAACCATTTGCCAATTTAATAAAAAAAAGTGCTAGTTTTCCCCCTAAGGGGGCTGTCAAAAGAAAACTGCTTGGAACTGGTAGAGGAAAGTCATTGGGACCGTTTCCTGTAAGGCTGTGATTTGTCTTCTCCACTTTTGGAGGTAGGAGCACCCCATTGTTTAGGCCTGAATGAGCCTTGGGGCTTAGATCAAAAGACTTTGATACAATACCCCACTCGGGCATTATAGATAAGCTCACCAGCTTAAATATAAACCCCTATGTCACTAGATGGGTTGCAAACTGGCTCAAGGACAGAACCCACATGGTTAGAATTGCTGGAGCCATGTCAGACTCCAAACCAGTTACAAGTGGCGTCCCACAAGGCTCAGTCCTGGGAACTCTCTTGTTCGGTATATATTTCTCGGAGGTACAGGCCAACACGGAAGGACTGTGGCTGACCAAGTTCGCAGATGACTGCAAACTGGGCACCATAATCGACTCTCCAGCCAACAAGCATCCTTCAAAAGGGCCTCATAGAAACAGACAACTGGTGCCAGAGCCTCAAGCTAAACGCCAAAAAGTGTATAGTCATCCCCTTTGGCAAAAACAAAGTGCCCACAAATTACCACATAGGTGGCAATCCATTAAGTACAAAAGTAATTAGGGACCTGGGGACCCAAAATGATAGCAATCTCTCATTTGACAACCACGTGGCCAAAGTGGTTAAAAAACATTTTATATAGCCCACCTAATCATGAATGGATTCACATCTAGATCAGGGGAGGTCATCGTGCCTCTTTACTCACCCATCAGGCCCATAATTGAGTACAATGCCCCTTTTGGGATGTACCTTACCAGACACCTGCAGCAACTATAAAGACCCCAAAAGTACCTCACCAAGAGGATCAAAGGGCTCAGATGCCATATGCTGCTCGGTTAAAGAAACTCCAGCTCTACTCAGTGGCATACCGCCTGCTCAGAGGCGATCTGTGCCTGAAGTATAAAGCCATGTCCAACCCGGAATTAATAGACATGCTGCACCTCAGAAAATCCAACTCCCATCGAGCTACGCGCTCAAGAGACTTTAACCTCAGCAATGAAATAAATAGGACATGCTGGAGGGACAGATTCATAGGTTCATACTAGGCTATCTGCCCTGGGGCAATTATAAGCCTAGCCCGATTCTGTATGGCTTACGCCACCCCTTGATTTGAGTATACTGTGCCTCTGTCTAATAGTGACACGGGAGTAATCCCTGGGACAAACCTACGATCCCCCATCCACCTATCGAGATTCTTCTTGAAGAGATTCAGTGAAGTGCTCTGCCTCACATGAACTGGAATTCTATTCCAGAGCGAAGGGAGCCTCTGGGTTATGAACCTGTCCCTCCAGCAAGTTCTATTTATTTCTGTGCTGAAGTTCAAGTCCCTCGAGCGAGTGGCTCTAAGGGATTTAGATTTACTGAGGTGGAGCACGTCCATTAATTCTGGATTCGACATAGCTTTGTATGTCAGGCATAGATCGCCTCGAAGTAGGCGGTATGCAACTGAGTAGAGCTGGAGTTTTTTTAACTGAGCAGCATATGGCATCTGTTTGAGACCCTTGATCCTCTTGGTGAGATACTTTTGGGGTCTAATTGCTGCAGGTGTCGGGTAAAGTACATCAAAAAGGGGCATTGTATTCTATGATGGGCCTGATGAGGGATGAATAAAGGGGCACGATTACCTCTCTTGATCTAGATGTGAAACCCTTCGTGATGAGGTGGGCTATGTAGAAGGTCTTTCTAACCACTTTGGCAATGTGGTTTTCAAAGGAGAGATTGCTATCAACTTGGGTCCCCAGGTCCCTAATAATTTTCCCTGTACTTAATGGGTTTCTGCCTATGTGGTAATTTGTGGGCACATATTTGGCATTTAGCTTTAAACCATGGCGCTTGCACCAGTTATCTGTCTCTGTGAGACCTTTTTGAAGGATGTTTGTGTCAGCTGGAGAGTCGATTATGGCGTCCAGTTTGCAGTCGTCTGCGAACTTGGTGAGCCATAGTCCTCCCACGTTTGCCTGTACCTCGGAAAAGTTTATACCGAACAAGAGTGGTCCCAGGACAGAACCCTGTGGGACACCACTTGTGACCGGTTTCGAGTCTGACATGGCTCCAGCAACTCTCACTCTGTGGGTTCTGTCTGAGCCAGTTTGCGACCCATCTTGTGACATAGGGGTTTATATTTAAGCTGGATAGCTTATCTATGATGTCAGAGTGGGGTATTGTGTCAAATGCCTTTGCAAGGTCCAGATAGGCTGTGTGGACTACCTTCCCTTCATCTATGGCTTTGGTGACTGTTTCGAATAAGTCAACCAGGTTCAAAAGGCCCTTGACAAAGCCGAACTGGGTAGGATCTAGTATCTGTAGGTCCCCGATGTCTTTGTTTATGAGCTCCATGATGATCCTCTCCATAGCCTTGCAGACTAAGCTAGTCAGGCTTATGGGGCGATAGTTTCCAGGGTCCGTAGAGGCTCCACCTTTGTGGAGTGGGACCACTGTTGCTGTATGCCATTCTGTGGGCACATATCCTGTAGTGAGGCTGCGATTGTATAGCTGTTTTATTTGAGGGATTAGTTCCTCTTGGAGTTCATGTATTACGCAACCTGGGATGCCATCTGGTCCCATGGAAGCAGTGTTTTTTGCTTTGAAGAGGGCAGCCTTCACCTGAGCATCAGAGATGTTTGGGAGGTAGCCCTCTGCCGGGATAGATACTTGCTCTTTTGGGGGGGGGGGGGAGTTTGCACTGAACCTGTCTGCCAGGATATTGGCGATGTTTGTGGGTTCAGTGTATTTGTCGTTTAGAATCAACTCAGAGAAAGTCTGGGAGTTGCATCCCAGGTTCCTAACATAACTGAAAAAAGCCTTATGATGGTCTTTGGTGTCCTGTGCAATTTTTCTCTTGAAGCTGGCTTTGGAGGATTTTATGAGGGATCGTAATTTTTTGCTAGTACTGATTAGAGATGCCTTCCCTATTAGGGATTTTGCTCTATCATGTAGTAGCTTCCTCTTCTGTTGTACAGTTTATGGGCAGGGGTCCACCAGACTGGACACCTGCCTTTGGATGATTGGGTCTTGGTTTTGTTTGGAATAGCATGATCCATGCATTCCTGGAGATGTCCGTAGAATGCGTTTATATAGGATTCTGCAGTTTGGGCCGTAGTTTCCACTGGCCTTGGGGCCTTGAAGGATTCCACTTCGGTTTTGAGAAGTTCGCGTTTGAGAAGTTTTTCACTGTGGTTTTCTGGGCTGGGGGTGGGGTCGGGATGTGGACATCCAGTGAAATTAATTTATGGTCTGATCTTACCAATGAGGGATATACTTCTGGTGTGGAGCATAGAGTCCCCATGTTGGTAATGATCAGGTCTAGTATGTTGTCCCCTCTTGTGGGAGTGGTGACTAGTTGTTCCATAGCATTTGAGTTATAATTTCCAGGAATCTTTGGGCTAAGGTGCTGGGGCTTGAGTAGTGCTCCCAGTCAATGTTTGGGTAGTTGAAGTCGCCCAATATAATGGTGTTCGGAGAGATCATGTTCTCCAATGTTTTCAGGAAAGCAGAATGGGATTCCTGACTGAGAGGGTGGTCTGTAGGATGCTATAAACTGAAAAGCAGTCTTGCCCACTGTTAGTTGCACATGGATGGTCTCCGATACTTTGTGCAATGCCACTAACCTGGAGGTGTGGATATCCTTGATAAATATGGAAACTCACCCTCCTTTTGTGGTTCGGTCCGGGTTTTGGGGCCGAAAAGCATGATATGAGGTATAGCCTGGTAGTGCTGGGGTGCTCTCTGGAGCCTTGAACCAGGTTTCTGTCACTGCACAGATATCGATGTTCTCCATACTGAGGAGAGCTTAGAGTGCGTGCATCTTGAGGTTAAGACTTCTGGCGTTAAGCAGCATTACCCTTAGTTTCTTCTTCCTTGTGCTGTCTATGGGGGTGGGTTTGACTTTTGAGCCTTGCCTAAAAAAGGCACTATTGGGGTGGCAAGAGCCTTTGCCAATATCTGAAAGCCCAGTGGTGACAGGTGCAAGCCGTCCCTAGCGAAGCAACGTGGCTTGTCGAGCATGTCATCCCAGGCTGAGACACTGGATCACCTTTGAATGACGCCAAAATTTTAGCCAATTGTTAAAATCGATCATTTTGTCTTTGTACTGTGGCATCATTCTAGGTGAGGGTAAGATGCTGCTCAAGGTCAGGGTCATACCAGCCTGGGCTACATGATCAGAGAGCTCCTCTATGTCTCTTTTCATGTAGTCCAGGGAGGTACGTCTCAGGTCATTCACACCAGCATGTACAATGACGGAGTCATATTTGTATTTGCTTTGGAGTGACCCGAGTGCTTGCGTTATGTGGTGGATCCTAGCACCCGACAGGCAGCTCACCATGACCTTCTCTTTATTCAGCCTGGTGAGCGGGACGTCAGTTTGTCTGACAATAGAGTCACCTATTACAAGAGTATCAGGTGTGTTATTCAGCCTTAAGGGCTGTGGCTGCTTGGCACACTGACTTTGTGGGCTATGTGTTGTGCGTGTTTTGTTTTGAGGTAGCGTTTGCTTGGAGGTCTGCTTTGGAGGTCTCTGTTGCTTAGGTAGACTTTTATTTAGAGCCTCCAAGTATGTTTTTGTGTGTTTGGTTCGCTGATGTGGTGGGACTATGTGATACTTGAATTTTGTTGTGTGAGGTTACCTTCTCCTCCTGACTGGTTACACCCGTTTTGAGATGAGAGCTCAGCCTCCAGTTTGGCTAAATAGTTGCATCTCTCACATATATTTGAACCTGTTTGGAGGAGGAGAGGGTTGTCCGTGTACATGAGACAGTTGTAACATTGCCACAAAATTCCCAGATTCACCAGCTGGACTGGAGAGGAAACCATTGACTGACCTTTGGACATGCTAGAGTAATATAGGGAAACTGAATTTAAGACGGACCAATAGAGGACAGGGTAATCGTAGAGAGTAAGTAGTGCTTACGGTTTAATAGTGCTAACTTGTAGGATTACTTAATTAGACCAGTGACGGGCCTTAGAATGAGAATATGGTGTTTAAATTGAGAGAGAGAGCAGTTCTAAGGGAAAAAGTGAAGAGCAGACTTTGTGGAGCCAGGAATAATTTAAACCCAATTAGGCGGCGCTACCCGCTGTTGTGCTATGAACAAAGACACGCAAAATCACGCAAATGAGGGTTATAAGAGAGGAAGATGGAGTTTGGAATTGACCCAAAATGGCCAATAAAACTACAGTTTCAAGTCAGTAACCACTCCCACAGGGGCAGGCAGGCTGCTCAATGTTTTCACTGCCACTGATCAACAGACACACTTTCCTTTAGCCCAAGCAAAAAATGGCCTCCAAGAAACTTACAAACAGTTCAAGAACAGCAAGCCTGTAACTGAACTTTTTTAAATCTCAGAAAAGTGGGAAAAAAGCAAGATTTTTTTGTTTTTTTTCAGAGATAGCAGAGGTTCACAAGTATCAAGTTATAACAGTGCAGTAAATGACCCCACACAAGAGTGCTAGACCAAAGAAAGATAAAATGCAAGTTTTGAGAAAAAAACTATTTTAAAAATAAGTGCAAACAGGAAATTAGCTCTAGGTTGTGCTCTAAATAGTTACTAATGCAGAAATCAAGTTTAACAAGCCAGAAAATGCTCAAAATAGGCAGCTATGCAGAAAAACTTGGCAAATAAACGGAGGAAAAATAAGTGGCTCCTTTCTTCTCTCAACGTTTTCTCCTCTTGGTGGGTGCTTCACCAACAGCCAACAAGCCTGAAAAGACACCAAAACCATGAGGCAATCAGGTTTTTAAGAGAGGAAGATGGAGTTTGGAATTGACCCAAAATGGCCAATAAAATTAGAAGTTATGTACTCACCATAACGTTCCATCTGAGTAGGTGTATTCATTTGTCTGCAACCTGTGGGTTATGGATCCGATATCGGATCCGAACCGGCATGGTTTACCAGCTATGGATCCGAGCTCTCAGCTCCTCCCCTCACCCATAATGCCCTGCTCTCCCTACATGACCTCAGATCGAGTTTGCCAACAGCATGAACACCCCCTGAAAAGGGTAACACATAATATGCAGGAAACTGAAAAAGGCCAGGGGGATAGGAGGGCGGGATGGTTGCAGACAAATGAATACACCTACTCAGATGGAACGTTATGGTGAGTACATAACTTCTAAATCTGAAGTAGGAGATTCATTTGTCTGCAACCTGTGGGACAGAGTCCCCAGCTACCTGAATCTTGGGCGGCCATCATGGAAGGATATTCCGGAGCACCGCAGAGCCAAAGGATGCTCTACCCCTAGATGTAAGATCCAACTTGTAGTGGGAAATAAAGGTATGAGATGAAGCCCAAGTGGCTGCTGCACAAATATCATCTAGAGGAATCCTAGCCTTAAAGGCGGCCGAGGTAGAGACTGACCGGGTTGAATGGGCATGTACACCCTCCGGTGCGGGCCTTCCAGAAGCTTGATAAGCCAATAAGATGTATTGTGAAATCCAGCGAGATAATGAGACTTTAGAAATTGGCTTGCCCAAATTAAATTTAGCAAAGGAAATGAACAACTGGTCGGATTGCCCATGACCAGCCGTCCTGTTTAGATAAAATCTAAGTTGCCTGTGAACATCTAAGGAATGAAGCTTGTATTCACCCTTGTTTTGATATTTAGGAAAGAAAACAGGGAGGTTAATGGATTGATTAATGTTTGCTTCAGAAGCTACCTTAGGAAGAAAGGACGGGTTGGTCGTGAGGTAAACACAGTCCGGATGAAAGACCAAGTAAGGAGGTTTGGCTGATAATGCTTGAAGTTCTGAGACTCTCTTGGCCGAGGTAATGGCTACTAAAAAGGCCGTCTTGAAAGATAAGAATTTCAGATCTACCGTAGCCGGTTCAAGGGGAGCGGTCAAGGCCTGGAGGACCAAAGAAAGGTCCCAAGGAGGAACCACTTGCTTTACAGGGGGGCCTGAGAAGGAAAGTACCTTTTAGGAAAATCTTACACAATTTGGCAGACATCAGTGGACTGGAGTCATGACCAATATGATAATGAGAAATTGCCGCAAGTTGTACTTTGACCGTGGAACTGCTGGCACCATCATTAAAAAGAGTGGTTAAGAAGTCAAGCACCAGAGGAAGGGGAACTGTGAAGGGGTTTAGGCCTTGCCGCTCCGCCCACAAGGAGAACCCTTTCCACTTACTGCAGTAGACTTTCCCAGTGGATGGTTTATGAGCTGCCACCAGGATGGCCTTAACAGGAGACGAAATACCGGGAGTCCTGATCAGGAGTGGAACTGGAGCAGCCAAGCGGTCAACTTCAGGTTGTCCAGGTTCGGGGGAGAAGCGGGATGGATGAGATATCAGATCCGGAATGGGATCTAGAATCCAAGGAGGATTCACTGAGTGAGACCTTAGGAAAGGGAACCAGATCTGTCGAGGCCAAAATGGAGCAATGAGAATCATTCTGCACCCCAACCGAGAGGCTTTCTGAAGAACTTGGGAGCATCAGAGGCAAGGGGGGATAAGCATAAAGAAGACCGGGTGGCCAAGCATGCACCAGAGCGTCTCTTGGGGTACCTCCGGGAGGAGGTATTAGAGCGAAAAAACTGTCGCACTTGGTGTTTGAGGGAAACGCAAAAAGATCGCAACAAGGAGTTCCCCACCGTGCGAAGATGCGTTCCGCTACCTGAGTATTGAGAGACCACTCGTAAGGGGTGAGAATGGTGCGACTGAGTTTGTCCGCCAGGATGTTGGACCGACCCGGAATATGCATTGCTATGAGAAAGCGGTTGGTGGAGATTGCCCATTCCCACACTCTCATGGCTTCTCGACAAAGAGGGTAAGACCTGGTTCCTCCTTGTTTGTTGATATACCAGACAACAGACATGTTGTCCGATTGAATCGCAATTGTTCCCAAGGGAAGAAAGGCCTGAAGTGCTAGCAACGCTAAGAGCACTGCTCTCATCTCTAGAACGTTCATATGCAGTGAGGTCTCTGAATCGTTCCACGTGCCTTGGACCGTCCGGCCTGAAAAATGCCCCCCACCCCACCCGAGGCGGGAGGCGTCCGTGGTCACCGTGGCGAGAGGGGGAGAAGCACAAAAGGGACGGCCTCCGTGGAGATCTGGAGAGTGTAGCCACCACAGGAAAGACCGCTTGCAAGCCTTGCTGATCGCAATGGGATGATGCATAGGAAGAGCAAGATACGACCACTGAACTAGGAGTGTCCATTGAAGGATGCGCATATTGAACCTGGCGAGAGGAAGAAGCGCTATCGCTGCCGCCATGGACCTCAGGACCAACTCCGCCGGAACTGAGCTTGAGTGGAGAATGGCCCGCACCTGGAGCTGCAAATTTTGAACTCTGTCCGCAGTGAGGAAGGCTCTTAATCTCCTCGTGTCTAACCTGGCACCTATAAAATCTATGAACTGCGTGGGTGCTAGGTTGGATTTCTTTGTTTTTATTGTGATGCCCAGACGAGGAGCAAGATGGAGAAAGGAGTCTCGCGCCAATAGTAGTAGATGCCTTGTTGGGGCGGTGAGAAGCCAGTCGTCCAGGTAGGGAAAGACCTGCACCCCCTGAAGC
The DNA here is from genome assembly GCF_019279795.1 of Protopterus annectens. Lineage (NCBI taxonomy): Eukaryota > Metazoa > Chordata > Ceratodontiformes > Protopteridae > Protopterus > Protopterus annectens. The sequence continues at coordinate 824,362,914 of NC_056739.1, forward strand.
CTCAGGTGGGCCGCTACCACTGCTAATACTTTGGTGAACACCCTGGGGGCTGTGGTGAGACCAAAGGGAAGGACCCGGAATTGGTAGTGACTGGCTCCCAGCCGGAAGCGGAGAAACCTCCTGGAGCGCCTGTCCATTAGTATATGGTAGTACGCATCCTTGAGGTCTATGGAGCACATCCAGTGGTTTTCTCCCAGAGGGGGGAGAATAGACTGCAACGTAACCATTCAGAATTTCTCCTTGGGAACTGCCAGGTTCAAGAGTGAAAGGTCTAAAATTGGTCTTAGATCCCCCGTCTTTTTTGGCACTAAAAAGAACCTGGAGTAGAACCCTGATCCGATCTGGTCTGGGGGGACGGGCTGGATGGCTCTTTTCTTTAGCAGATGGCCAATTTCTGCCAAAGCGGCCTCCCACTAACCGGGTGGAACGTCAGGGAGGGACTTCAATTTTGGCATGTGATGAAAAGGGATACGGTATCCTCTGGATATGATCTGGAGGACCCAGCGGTCTGATGTTATGGACTCCCATGCTGCTAGGTGCTCCGAACATCCCCGACTGCCTCCAGAGTGGAGCAGCCGGGCAACCCTTCAGGGCTGCTGCGCGGGCCGTTCAGAGAAGGGTTCTCTGGACCCGAAGTTCCTGGGAGCCCCTCTGCCCCTGGGGCGGCGTCCTCCCTGTCATCCTCTGCCACGGAAGGACTGGTTGTCCGGAGCAGGCTGGGAGTGTTGCGACTTCCGGAACCACATCTTCTTCTGACCCATTTGGTTCCTAGAATAGGGCCTCTGGGGTACAGAGAAGCGGATTCCGACGGCAGACAGCGTCTTCCCGTCCTTTTCGCTCTGGGACAAAGTATCACGAACAGTTTTGCCAAAGAGGGCAGAACCATCGAAAGGGGCGTTCGCAAATGACGCCTTGAAGGGCTCCGTGAAATCGCAATGACGGAGCCAGGCCTGACGTCTGGTAACTAGGCCTGCCCCTGCGGCTCTAGCGGCACCTTCCGTAGCATGGGACAGTAGCAGCATAGAGGTATTAGTGACGGACCTGAGAGTGGCCATACGGGTGGAGTGCAGCACTTTGTCCTCCTCCGACATGGACTCTGGGGGGGATGCAGCGTATTCTTTTATAAGATTGCGCTGCATCCTAATCACATGTGCCAGGTAGTTCAGCGCCCTCACTGAGAAGGTCGCTGAACTAAACATCCGCTTCCCCAAGCGGTCCATCATCCGAGACTCCTTGCTTGGGGGATGGACTGAGGGACTCTCCTGAGCAAGTTCCCTCTTGGCAGCCGCCGTCAACATGGCATCTACCGGAGGCCCCTTACTCCAATGGGCACGGTCAGCCGGGGGACTGAGAATACGGTCGGGCCTTTTTGGGATTGGCTCCACGGTGTCCGGTTCCTTCCACGCCCTGGTGGTAATGAGGTCCACCAGGGGGTTGGCAGGAGGGGACACCCAAGAGGTAGACGGGCCCGCTTCAAATGCCTCCAAGAACACGGACTCGTCCGAGGAAGACTTGGGGCAGACCCCCCCCTTACACGGAGCATTTCCATGATGTCTCCAAATGAGACATCCTCAGGGGGTGATCTTGGGGAGCCTTCCTCCAAGTCCGTGTCTTCTGTGAGAGACTCGGGGAGTCAATGTGCCTCCTTTTGCACGTATGTTTGCGGGAACATCCTCCGGGGGGCTGTCAGAGGACTCCTCGCAAACAGTGACCTGTTCCAAAGGAACAACTTGGGGCAAAGGCGGGCTGTCCCAAAGGCCGGATGGTGGAAGCCTGACCCAGTACAGATGGAGCGGACGGAGCCGAAGCAAGTGCCGGGGTCCGGAGACCCTCAACAGGGCCCTCTCCACTACATCGACGCCGGGGAGCCGACCTCGACCAAAGGATCCGACAATCGGCTCCCCTCGGATCCGAGTGGATCGGAGCTGGCGCCCGGCGCCGGATCCGAGGGACAGTGCGCTCCGACACAGACGGCGCCGAAGGAGCACTGATCCCCCCGGATCCGAAGCTCGGATCCAGGCTCCGAGAGGTCGGATCCGAAGTACCGAGTACTATCGGCGCCGACCCACCCCCGGCCCAGCTGCTCGGCTCCAACTGCTCCGAACCCGGGTAGCGGGTCGGAGAAGGAGCAATAGGTTTAAAGAAAGGGGGCGAGCTCCCCCCCAGAGGGGGGGGGGAGGTAAGAGCACTCCCATCTGCATCTGGGCCTGGATGAACCTTCTCATCATCCGGTCCAGATCAGCGTCTGACCAGCTATAGGTCGATCTCGACGAGGCTACCGAGGTAGGCCTTGAGTGCCTCCTGGATAGCCTCGACGGAGATCGGGTCTCCTCCTCCTCAGGTCCCGGTGAAAAGCACACGGGTGACCGGAGCCGAGGAGGGGGAGAACCAGCAGACAAGGAGGCCGGAGGAGAAGCCGCTTGGCAGGCGGGGCCGAAACAGAGGTCTCGGCCTGCCGCTTATAGTGCTTCTCCCTCCGGTCCTTCTTTCTAGCTTCCCTCTCCTTTGAACCACTACAGGGAGGTTGAGTCCCAGGAGGAGGAGGGGGAGCCGGAGAGGAGGTAACCGTAGAAATACTTCCCCCCGAAGGAGCGGAGGCCGGAGCCGAGTCCGGGGGCAAAAGTCCCGCCAGGACCAGCTTAGACCTCCGCTCCTTCAATGCCCTGGGGTTGAACCCTGTACAAATGGAACATCCAGAAGTGAGGTGTTCAACCCCAAGGCATCGAACGCACCGAGTGTGGCCATCAGCAGGGGAAAGCTTATGGCCACACTCGGAGCACTTTGAAAAAACAGCCTTAGGTTGTTCTGACATCCTAAGAGCTAAAAAGTTACTTAAACCAAAGGAAAAAAAGTAAAAGTAACTAAACACACACAACAGGCCCAAACACACACTACGCTACCAGCGAGGGGAGGGAAACTAAGTAAAAAAAATATTAAATTACTAAACAAGTATAACTATCAAATAGGGAATCCTAAACTTTCACTCAACTTTCAAAAACAATTAAATTTTAACACTAGAAGAACTTTATAAAACCACTTAGCTGAAGAGCCAAGAACACCAAACTGGTCAACAGCGCGGCAAACTAGATCTGAGGTCATGTAGGGAGAACAGGGCATTATGGGTGAGGGGAGGAGCTGAGAGCTCGGATCCATAGCTGGTAAACCATGCCGGTTCGGATCCGATATCGGATCCATAACCCACAGGTTGCAGACAAATGAATCTCCTACTTCAGATCTACAGTTTCAAGTCAGTAACCCAGAGGCTCCCTTCACTCTGGAATAAAATCCCAGTCCAGGTTAGGCAGAGTTCCTCATTGACTCTCTTCAAGAGGAATCTTGATGAGTGGATGGGAGATCGTAGGTTTATCCCGGGTATCACTTGTGTCACTGTTAAACAGATGCACAGTATACTAACCTCAAAAAAGGGCATAGCAAAATTAAATTAAAATGGGTGGCGCAAGCCAAACACTGGCTAGGCTTATAAATGCCCTAGGGCAGATAGCCTAGTATGAACCTATAAGATCTGGCTCTGGGACACCTGTATCTGCCTCTTTCTGGTCTAAGGACTGGAAAGGACCAGTTTTTAGAAGGCCAGTTCCTGCTAAACCTGGGTGGCTGCACCTGTAATAAATACTTGACTGTCTGCATGGATTTTGCTTTATCCTCCATTTTTTTCAACACCTCTTCTGCTTTAGTACCAAAGTATCATGCTGTAATGGTGCATCTAATAATTTTGCTTTAACATGATCAGGCAGATTTTGTTCCTTTAACCAAGCATGCCTTCTAATAACAGAACCTGTAACAGAGGCCCTGCAAGAGGCCTCCAGTGAATCATAACCATATTCCAAAGTATGCTTTCCCACTTGTTCAGTTGCATGCAATAAATCCTGAAATTCCTTGCTCTCTGAACATTCAGTATTTGTCAACAGTTTATGTTTAAGTAGTGACATTAAGTATTGCTGATATTTAAGCATATAAAATTGACAATTTAAAGCCCTTACAGCCAGGCAGAAGTGTAAATTTTTCCCACATCTGTCTAGAGCCCTAGAATCCCTATCAGAGGGGACAGGGTTTTTTGCAGTGGAAGCTTTAAGCCCCTTGGGGCTCAGAGATATAGTTTCTGGGTCAGCAGCAGGGTTTTTATATAGGAATTTATGAGAATCCAGGACCCTGTATAGTATGCCTGGCTTAGCAGGTGCAGGGAGTAGAGAGTCAGGGGACTGTCCGGACTCTGAAAATACATCATCTACAATGGCTAGAACAGAGGAGGACTAGCAAGGGGTCTGTGGTGAAAAAGCAGCAGGAAGTCTGAGCCTTTTCTTAGACTCAGAATAATCTTGGTTCTCCCAGTGGAAATGCTCCCTCATAGTATGCAGTGTTTCCCCAATAGAATAGTCCTCAGGAGGAGAGGCTGAAGGAATGGATTCTTCAGCATCAGAATCCTCATAGGGAAGCATGGAGTAATCCTATTCACAAGAGGAAATAAATACCTGATCAGAAGGATCACTCTCTGTCTCTTGCCTAGGCCTCTTATCAGGAGGGGGATGGGAGCCCCTGATCAAAGTAATTAAGTCTTCGGCCATTCTGAGCATCTGCATTTTAGGCATGGAAGTCTGAATAGGAGAATGCTGTACTTGTTTCTTTGTCTTTAGAGCTGCTTTAGTCTTTGAAGCTGAAGATGGCTTAACCTATAGTTGTGTAGGTCTGAAGACACCCTCAGAAGCCGATGCCTGCTCAGTGGCTCCGGACCCATCTGAGGGATTGATTTCTGAGTGTCCAATACCTTGAGTTTCCAGAGGCCCAGTCGGCTCCACGTGGGAGTCTGTAGCGGCCTGTTGCTCTGAGGTAGCAGGTGCCAGGGGCTGCGAAAGCACCTCACTGAGAACCAGCGACTGGCCTACAAGAAGGGCTCGTCTGTTTTGGACCTCTGATGCCTATCCTTGTCCTTGCGTTTTTTGTAAACTCCAGTTGTCGGCTGTTCCGCCGGCATTATATAATTAAATCTTCGGCCAAAGTAATGAAATGCAAAATCGAACTGACGCTTGATAGTGCGTTGGTTAAATTTAGCACAAAACCGACAGCTAGCAACGTTGTCATCAGGGCCTAGGCAAGGAATACAGTAAGAGTGAAAATCCTTAGGAGTTATTTGCTTCCCACAAGAAAAACTTTTAGTTATGTACTCACCATAACTTCAGATGTTTGGGATCCATCTCGCCTACATTCTGACTGATGGGTTCGGAGCCGATCCCTCGGCTCCGACTCGGCACGCTTATGCCAAAGAGCGAAGTCTCTTATTGGCTGAGCTTACTATATCCCAGGATGCACCACTACCAGTCCCCCAGATCTAGTTTGTCCGCATACATGCACACATGCACGCACTGCTTATATAACATCGTCAGATGAAACAAGATAAAAACAGTAGAACTCAAAACCGTTCAATCTCCTCTGATCTCCAAGGTAGGGGGAAGGAGGGTGGGTATTAGGAATGATGGCGAGATGGATCCCAAACATCTGAAGTTATGGTGAGTACATAACTAAAAGATGTTATGTGATCCTATCTCGCCTACATTCTGACTGATGGGACAACGTCCCTAGCACCTGAATCCTGGGTGGCTCACTGGAAAACACTCCTGAGTACCGTGGAACCAAATGATGCTCGCCCTTTAGATGCCACATCCAATTTATAGTGGGAAATGAAAGTGTGCGGGTTGGACCAAGTAGCCGCAGCACAAATCTCAGAAATAGCGAGCTTGGAATGAAATGCAATAGAGGTAGCCATAGCTCTAGTAGAGTGAGCTTTGACAGATGTTGTAAGTTGCTTATTTGAAGAGGAATAAGCCTGAGTTATGCAATCTCTAATCCATTTGGCAATAGTAGCTTTTGTGATGGTTTTACCCAGTTTATTATCTGAAAAGGACACAAACAATTGGTCTGTTTTGAATCTGTTGAGTCCTGTCTAGATAGAAGCGCAATTGCCTGTGAACATCCAACTTATGCAAGGTGTATTCCGCTTTGTTTGAAAATTTTGGAAAGAAAACTGGTAGCTCTAGAGATTGTTGGAGACCGAGATTAGAACAAACTTTTGGAACAAAGGATGGATTAGGCCTAAGTGATACTCTATCCTTGTGAAAAATCAAGTACGGTGGTTTGATAGATAGGGCTTGAAGTTCTGAAACTCTTCTTGCAGAGGTAATTGCAATTAAGAAGGCAGTTTTCCAAGACAGATATTTCAACTCACATGTAGCAGCCGGTTCAAAAGGGGGAGATATTAAGGCACTAAGTACCAAATCAAGATCCCACGGAGGCGCAGGATGAAAAACTGGGGGTCTTAAAAGCACAGCACCTTTTAAGAAAGTTTTACATAATCTGCTACTCATCAACGGTGGGTCTATGGACTCGTGAAATTTGGAGATAGCTGCTAGTTGGACCTTAATAGTAGAGACTGAAGATCCTTGATTAAACAAGGATGTTAAAAATTTCAAGACGTCTGGTAACGAGGCAGTAATAGGGTCTAAGCCTCTGAGTTGAGCCCAGATAGCAAACCTCTTCCACTTACTGTGATACAATTTCTTAGTGGTGGGTTTGTGGGCTGAAGACAAAATGTGAATAACTTCAGGGTCCAAGGTGTGATTTCTGACTAAAGTCGGAAGTGGAGGAGCCAAGCTGCTAGCTTCAAAGTGTGAAGGGACTGGTGCTGTTGTCCCGACTGATGAATCAGAAGGTCCGGAGTTAGATCCAAAAACCAAGGACCGTCCAGAGCATATTTCTGTAGGTAGGGGAACCATACCTGACGAGGCCAGTACAGAGCAATTAGAATCATTGTGGACCCCAATTGGGAAGCTTTCTGGATGACTTTGGGAAGGAGTGGAACCGGAGGGAAAGCGTAAAGCAGTCCTGTTGGCCAAGGTTGGACTAGAGCATCCGTAGCTGCTTCCCCTTGACGCGGGGTCAAGGAAAAGAACCTTTTGCACTTCGTGTTTTGTGGTGTTGCAAACAGGTCGCAGCACGGAGTCCCCCATCTTTTGAAAACCTGAGCTGCTACAGCTTCGTTCAGGGACCACTCGTGAGGAGAAAGAATAGTCCTGCTCAGTCTGTCTGCCAATACATTGGATTTCCCTGGAATGTGGGTCGCTACCAGGAAGCAGTTGGTAGCCACTGCCCATTCCCACACCCTCATGGCCTCTCTGCAAAGGGGGTAGGATCTGGTCCCTCCTTGTTTGTTTAGATACCAGACCACCAACATGCTGTCTGTGTGGATAGCGATAATGCCTTGAGGGAGAAAGTTGTGGAGGGCTTGTAGGGACAGAAGTACAGCCCTCATCTCCAACACATTGATATGGAGAAAGGTTTCGTTTGGAAGCCAAGATCCCTGAACTGACCTGCCCAGACAATGCCCCCCCCACCCCATCTGGGAGGCATCCGTTGTCAAGGTGGCTACCGGAGGGGGCATAACAAAATTTCTTCCCTGATTCAGATTGGATGGCAGAAGCCACCAGCGGAGGTTCCGTTTGCACGTTTCTGTAATCAGTATGTGATGATTGAGGGGGAGATCCTGAAAGGACCATTGTGTCGATAACAGCCACTGAAGAATCCTCATGTGCAATCTTGCCAGAGGAACTAGGAGAACCGTGGCAGACATTGAACCTAAAAGTTGCAGGACCAACCTGGCTGGGGCTTTGGATCTTAGAAGCAGGGCTCGGACTTGACCTTGTAATGTTTGTATCCTTTCGGTAGGAAGGAAAACTCATATCAATTTTGAGTCTATCTCTGCTCCTATGAATCTTATGCACTGAGAAGGCAGCAAGACAGACTTTGACCAGTTGAATGCAATTCCCAGGGAAGCACCCAGGGAGATGGTGGCTTGTAGGTTCTCTAGTAGTAGATGCCTGGTGGTGGCAGTCAGGAGCCAGTCGTCCAGATAGGGAAACACTTGGAATCCGAGACTCCTCAGGTGAGCAGTCACTACTGCCAAACACTTGGTGAACACCCTGGGGGCTGTGGTGAGACCAAAGGGCAGAGCACAAAATTGGAAATGACTGTCTCCCAGGCTGAAGCGCAGATACCTTCTGGACGCCTGATGTATCGGTATGTGATAAGCGTCCTTGAGATCTATGGAGCACATCCAAACATCTTTCTCCAACAATGGGAGGATGGATTGTAAAGTGACCATTCGGAATTTGGACTTCGTGACGGACTGGTTTAGTTTGCTGAGATCCAAAATGGGTCTCAGGTCCCCTGGCTTTTTTGGCACTAAAAAGAACCTTGAGTAGTTTCCGGATCCGATCTGGTCTGTGGGGACCGGTTGGATGACTCCTTTTTCTAGCAGCTTTGAAGCTTCTACGGCTGCAATTTCCCTTTGACTGGGTGGTGGGTCCGGGATTTTTTTGGACGGTGGGGGTGAGTGTGTGAAGGGGATGGTGTAACCTCCGGCAATAATCCGAAGCACCCATCTGTCCTGAGTAATAGACTCCCAGGCTTTTAGGTGCTTGGCAAAACGGCACCCGACTGGCTCCTGAGCAGCACAGCCGGGCAATCCCTCATGGAGTGTGGGAGGCTGAAGAGCCACGAAAGGACTCGCGGTCTCCATTGTTGCGGGGGCCTCTGCCGCCTCTGGGACGGCGTCTCCCAGAATAATTTCCCCGACCTCTGCCTCTGGAAGGGGAATCTTCCTGCTGTTGGGAAAAGAATTTCTGTGATTTGCGGAACCACATCTTCCCTCCTCTTTTAGCCTTGGGGTAAGGCCGAAAGGGAGTGGAATAACGTGCTCCTACGGCAGATAAAGTCTTTCCCTCTTGCTCACAGCGGGTAAGTGTCTTTTACCTTGGGTCCAAACAAAGAGGACCCATCAAAGGGAGCGTCGGCAAAAGAAGACTTGAAGGCCTCCGCGAAATGACACAAACAGAGCCAGGCTTGTCTCCGTAGAGCCACGCCTGTGCCTGCCGCTCTGCCCGCCCCTTCGGCCGCATATGAAATGAGCCTCATGGACGAGTTAGAAATCGAGGTAAGGATAGCCAACTGAGAGCTAACCGACTGGGCTAGCTGCTCAGGTAGGTTACCTGAGAGGGAGTCTGAGAGCTCCTTGACAAGATCCCTCTGTAGTCTGGTGAAATGTGCCAAATAATTCAAGGACCTCAGAGTAAAGGCCGCTGAAGTCAGGGTGCACTTCCCGTACTGGTCCATGCTCCTAGACTCCTTATTAGGAGGATGGACGGACGTTGAAGCCTCTGCCACGTCCTGCTGGGTAGCAGATGCCACCACCATGGCATCTACAGCCACGCCTTTCGTCAAGAACTCCTTCTCGGGTGGGGCAGACAGAAATTTGTTAGGGCGAGAAGGCACTGGTTCCACAGTATCTGAGTTCCACGCCTCCGACAAACCAAATCCAGGAGCTCGTCAAGGGCGGAGACACCCAGGAGGCGGAGGCTGAGCCCAAGGCCTTGAGAAACACTGACTCATCAACGGAGGGGTTTGGAATTCCTGCCGCCTCGTTGTTTAAGGATTTCTAGAATGCCTGCAAATGAGACATCATCCGAGGGCGACTTTGGGGACCCCTCCGCATCATCAAGATCAGTGTCCGATGTAAGAGACTCATCGGGGAGTCCACGTGCTTCCTCTTGCACGATCTCTTCCTTGGGGCTCTTCCAAGACAACTCAAGAACCCTCAGGAGGAGGGAACCCCAGTGGGGGTAACCTCAGGCCCGGGCTCTGCTGCCTAGAGACAGGGGAACTGCCAAAGACCCAGTCTCCATGCCCAGGGAAGGTGCGGTAAAGCCGTGAGATGGCGAAGACTTGGCCAAGGCACTCCTCATAGCTCTGAAAGCCGGACCCCAGAATCCTGGGAATGTCCGGTCCCGAGCCATGATAGCAGACGGAAGTCCCGCGGCCGAAGCACCGAGAGGGAGGCTCGGAACAGACAGCATTGGTCCTGAAACGTCACCCCCAGGTCCGGCCGAAGTCCGTGTGCTAAACTCGGACCCGAAGGCCGGGGTTGGAGTAAGGGTCGGAGCCGACCCTAGGATCTCCACTGGCTCCATCAGCACCTGCTCCGGCGGGCCAAGCGGTCGGAGGAGGAATGGCAATGGAGTGGGCTATCGGCTCCGAAGCCAATTGGGTTGGAGCCGAAACAAATTTTTGAAAGACTGGGGGGACTGGAACAGTCTTTGGAGCACCCTGTCTATGTCCGAATCTGACATCCTCGATGACCTAGAGGAGACCAAACGGGTTCGAGTAGGCTTCTCCAACGGCCCCAAGGGACTAGGGGACCGGCTCTGAGGCGACTCGATAACTATCGGCGCCGAAGGAATGCACAAACCAATTTCCATCGGTGCCAAGGAGGACTTCGGCGCCGAGGAGGAAGTGTCTGAGCGGACAACCTTCATCGGCTCCGAGATCAGTGGAGCCGATGAAGGTGACCCGCCTCGATGCCCCAGCCATCGGCTCCGAAGCCAGAGGAGTCGAGACTGGAGGCATCGAGGCAGACCGTTCCGCCCTCGGCTCCGAAGTCCTTGGAGCCGAAGGAGAAGCCTGGCTATGTCTTTTGGCGGTCAGGTCCGACGGACTGGTCGGAGCCGGCCTTTCTTTTAGCAGGAGAAGGAGAGGACGCTAATGCTTCTTCAAAAGAGGGTTTTATAAGGCCTTTCAAAATAAGTTTATTTTTCCTCTCTTGGAGGACCCTCGAGGAAAACGTGTGACACGCTGCAGGACTCCTGCAAATGTTTGGCGGCCAAACAATATACACAGAGAGAGTGGTCATCTGTGATTGACATTTTAAAACTGCACTTAGTGCACTTCTTAAAGCCCGAAGGCCTAGGAGCCTGAGACATTATAACAACAATTCAGTAACACTCTCACAGAAAAAACCCCACTATTCTGTTTTGTCTTTCTAAATTGACTGACACTACAATGATTAGCTTACGGTTGCTGGTTAAGATTGACAGCCCGATAACAGAGAAAATAACTCAAGGGGATCCTAGAACCCCTAATGATTTGAAAGGGATTGACTGACAGGGAAAGGCCCTACAGATCAAGGGGGCCTCTAGTCAGAACACACACACAATCACACACAAATTTTGCACAAAAAAATTTCCAGTCACACACAAAAGTACAGAGTAGCTGTTAAAACAGCTTTTTGTTATAGAAATAGCAAATTCCTGACAGAAAAAGTTAGTGAAAACACTACTTAGCTCAGCCAGCTCGAGACCACGTCTTTGCTAGTTAGCGGCAAACGAGATCTGGGGGACTGGTAGTGGTGCATCCTGGGATATAGTAAGCTCAGCCAATAAGAGACTTCGCTCTTTGGCATAAGCGTGCCGAGTCGGAGCCGAGGGATCGGCTCCAAACCCATCAGTCAGAATGTAGGCGAGATAGGATCACATAACATCAATTGTTAACTTTTTCTGACATCAGTCTGGAGCAAGAAAAAAAGTCCCCAACGGGGTACTTAGCTTTATTGAAGACTTTGGATCTGAAATTAGATTTCGAAAATCTCAGGCGACGGCCGACCGGCACCTGCTAACTGCTTTTGCTTCGGGCACCGCGTGGCAAGAAAGACGGAAGAAAATGGCGTCGGCCGCATCTTTTATACCCCTGGCACTGACGTTAGAGAAGAGGTAACAGCAACAGACGCCCGGACCAGGACTTTGGAATTCGGGCTGACTGTGGGTAGCCTGCCAGCAGGATGACCAGAGTGTAATGATTGCAACAGTGAAACACGAACATCTGCAGTGGCAAAGCCTGCTCTGGACTTTACAATAATGTTTTGTAAATGTATGAACAGAGCTTCAAGTAGCAGCTTATAGAATGTCTTTGGTTGGAACTCCTCTTCAAAAAGCTGCTGAGGTAGATGCAGCCCTGGTGGAATGTGACCAGATTCCCTTGGGCACCGGTTTACCATGATGCAAGTAGCAGAAACTAATGCAGTGTAGAATCTTACTTCTGTGTACATCCAAGGAATGCAGAATCTGCTCCCCCTTGTTCGGCAGATTTGGGCAAAAGTTAGCAGGTGAATAATTTGGTTAAGAGCCTCACTGGATACCACCTTAGGCATAAAAGGATTGGTCCTGAGGGACACCCTGTCCGGGTAAAAATGTAATAAAAGGCTCCACAGCCATGAGGGCCTGTAGTTCTGAAATCCTTCTTGCTGAAGTGACTGCCAGAAGGAAAGCAGTTTTCCAAGATAAAAACTTTATATCCGCAGTAGCTGCTCTTTCAAAAGGAGGCATGGGGAGCTTTTCCAGCACAAAATTTAGGTCCCATGCAGGAGTTGATCTTCTGGGAGGCCTTAAATTTTTGGCCCCTCTAAGATACTGTTTTAGCAGAGGATGAGAAAAGATGGGATGCTCAGAGTTGTAATGAGCTGAGATGGCAGAGGCATGGATTTTTGATGAAAAATAAAGGCGCTTGTCAAGCATCTCAGCCAAGTAATGTAAAATGAGGAATATTTGGCTTTGCTGTGTCCATTCCTCATGCTTTGTTCCAAGCACAGAATCTCTTCCATTTATCAGTATAAGATTTTCTAGTACTAGGCCTTCTGAACTGACATCCACAGATTTACTGACAGACGGCGTTTGAATAATTACATGATCAGCCAAGCTGCCAGGTTCAGAGTTTGGAGCAGATTGTGCAGAATTAGACTGCTCTGCAGACAGTAGATGAGGTATTTGTGGCAAGTACCAAAGAGGGAGTCGAGACATATTCCTTAGAATTGGGTACCAGTGCTGGCAGAGCCAGTCCTGGGCAATTAGGATCATTTTTGTTTTTCCTGTCTGACCTTTAGTAAGATCTTGGGGAGAAGACGCAGAGGAGGAAAGGCGTAGACTGATAGGTTTTTCCAACTGAAGGATAGGGCATCCACTTTCCATGCTTGTCTGTGATAAGTCCTTGTGCAGAATTTGTCCAGTTGATAATTTTGGGGAAGAGGCAAATAAATCTATGTCTGGACTCCCCCATTTCTTATCATGCTGAAGACTTGTGGATCCAGTTTCCACTTGTGAGGGTCCATAAGATTTCTGCTTGGGTCGTCTGCCAGAGTACTTTGTTTTCCTGGCAGGAATTGAGCTTGAAGATGTACTTGTAAGTCAAGGCTGTGTCCCACAATGCCATGGCTAGTCTGCAAAGGGGGTAGGAATGTGTACCCCCCCTGCTTATGTACCACATAACTGTGGTGTTGGTCAGTCTTCATCAGTAGTTGTCCTGGATTAAAGTAAGTCCTTGAAGGCCGTGAGGGCATTCTGAACAACTTAACATCTCTTTCTGGTTGATATGCAGATGCATTTGGTTTTAGGCTCCATATGCCCTGAATGCATCTCCCCATGTGAGCCCCCCCCCCAAGCATAGTCTGATGCGTCTGTAGTTAGGGTTTGGGTGGCAGGGGGTAGAGCGAAAGAGTCCCTTGCTCTGGTGACATGTCTCTGCCCGCCAAAGAAACTCCTGTTTTAGGCAGGAAATGAGAAGAATCATTGTTTCCAGACTGTGACAATGTTGACTCCATAAATTTTTTAGATACCACTGTAGTTTCCTCTTATGCAGTCTTGCTTATGGAATTAGAAGAATGCAGGATGTCATGAACCCCAAAGCCTGCAGAATGTCTTGCAGATAACTGGGTTTTTGTTGCTATCTGTTTGAAGTAAATAGTGAGTTGCCTTTGGGCAGATGTATTCAAGCTTGCACCCAGGAATATAAATCGGACAGGGTACCAGTTGTGATTTTATGTTTGTAAAAAAACTTCTAACATGCCTAGGGTACACAAACCCCAGATGTTGAAGAATGTCCTTGTTTTCTGCTTGAATGAGAGAGTCCAAGTAAGGGCAGATTTGTATGCTTCTGTCTGCAAAATGCAATTACTGGTGCCAGGCACTTTGTAAAGACCCTGGGCGCAATACACAAGACAAAGGGCAGTGCAGATAATTGGTAATGCATAAAACCTGCCTTGAAGCAGAGGTATCTTCTGCACGATTCCTTTATTGGGATATGCAGGTATGCCTCTAAGTCTAGTCACTAACCAAGCGTTCTTACCTAGCATGGACAGAAGCTGTTGTAAAGTCAGCATTTTGAATTTTGGGATGTCGAAGAATGTGTTAAAAAAAAAATCGATAAATCCAGTGTTGGACGCCAGGCAGTCTCTTTCCTGGGTACCAGGAATGATCTTCAATAAAAACCTTGTCCTTTTTCCTGTTCTGGTACTGGTTGAATAGCCCCCATATCCATGGGGGACACAACTTGTCTGAGCCTCTGCCCATTGATTTTGTGGCAGATCTGGCCAACCGTTTGGAATTGGCAAGGTATGGAAATAAAATCTGTACCCCTGGGATACTATGTTTAATACCCACTTGTCCTGGGTTAACTGCCAATTTTGAGCATGAAGACTTTCCTCCCAAGGGGGCTGCCAAAAGACAAGTGCTTGGCGATGGTAGAAAGAAGTTATTGACGCTGCTTACTGTAGGGCTGTGCTTGGTTTCCTCCAGATTTGGAGGTAGAGGCACCCCATTGCTTTGACCTGCAAGAACCCTGTGACTGGTATCTAGAGCCTTCTGAACGCCTGGATTTGCCTTGCGAGGCTCTGTTGGACACAGGAAAAGACCAATTTTTAGTAGGCCAGTGTCTACTGAATCTGGGTGGCTGCACTTGTAAGAAATCTTTTACAGTTTGCATAGATTTAGCTTTGTCTTCCATTTTCTTTAAAACCTCTTTTGCCTTATTACCAGAGTATCACGCTGTAAAGGTACAGCCAAACAATTTAGCTTTAACATGATCAGGCAGATTTTGCTCCTTGAGCTAGGCATGCCTATCACAGATCCAGAAACTGTGGCCCTGCATGAGGCCTCCAAGGAATCAAAACCACATTGCAAAGTATGCTTTCCAACCTGTTCTGCTGCATGCAATAATTCCTGTAATTCTTTATTTTCTACACATTCAGAAATCATTTTGTTTCAATAATCCCATAACATGCTGTTGATATTTAAGCATACGAAACTGGCAGTTTAAGGCACTAATTGCCAAAGTTGTAGATGTAGAAACCTTCTTTCCCCATCTATCCAGTGCCCTGGAATCTCTATCAGAAGGGGGTAGGATTCTTGGCTGCAGAGGCCTTTACACCTTTGGGACCCTGTGAGATAGTTTCAGAATCAGCAGCAGGATTTCTGAATAAAAATTTGTGGGAGTCAGGAACCCTGTAATATCTGTCTGGCTTACTAGGAGCTGGAGGTAAGGAATCAGAAGCCATGCTTGATTCCGAAAACACATCAACAATGTCTAATACAGGATGTATAGCCAAAGGCCTATGCTGTGTAAGAAGAAATCCCCAAGCCTCTTTTTTGATTGAGAAATCCTGACTCTCCCAATGAAAATGTTCCCTTAAAGTATGCAAGGTTTCTCCAAAAGAATAGTCTTCAGGAAAAGATACTTCTGCACCTGAATCCTCATAAGGTGGTATAGAAAAATTCCTGATCAAAATAGGAATCAGAAGAAATAGAAACATGATCTGAAGATTCATAATCAAGAGACTTGCCTAGGCTTATCCAGGGGGGGGGGGGGGGTTGGGAACCCCTGATCAAGGTAATCAGTAAAAGCTATTTTGATCTGTTTTTAGGCATAGGGGCCCGAGCACATGGCTCATGCATCTTTTAGCCTTAGTTGTTTTTGAAGCTGGCAGTTTTATATAAAACTGTCGAGGCCTGAAAAAGTACAGTTTTGTACCTACCATAAATGTAGATGTCCGATAGGTATGCATCTGCAGTCATAACATATGGGTTTGTCCTGCCTCAGGCAGCCCTTCGGTCGGCCGGATTCCAAAGTCTGGGTCTGGCCTCGGCTGATTTCGCACTTCACCCGACGTCATAGCTCCTGGGGTATAAAGGCATCAGCCTACGCCATTTTCCTCTGTTTCTTGCCCCAGATGCCAGGTGCCCTCTAGGAAGGCTAAATTTGTATAAAAGTAGAAAATTCCAAACAGTAGAAATCAAAAAGTATATATACATATATACATACAAACAAATACACCATAATAGATTCCCCCAGCTAGCTAAGAGAGGGGTAAGTACCCTAGGAATACCACAGAGGGGAAGGAGGGTGGGTAATCCTGACTGCAGATGCATACCTATCGGACATCTACATTTATGGTAGGTACAAAACTGTACTATGTCCTTCAAGGATGCATCTGCAGTCATAACATATGGGTAGAATACCATAGCCAAACTGGGGGAGGATGCACTAAGATAATGATGGTGTAGTTAAGATCCCTTGTAAAACTGCAGTTGCAAAACCTGCTCGGGATCTGGAGTATAAAGGAAGATTGTAATGCTTGGCAAATGTATGCACGGATCTCCAAGTAGCAGCTTCTAAAATGTCTTTGGTAGCCACTCCTCGTAGGAAAGCTGTAGTGGTGGCTGTAGCTCTTGTGGAGTGAGGCCTGATATTTTCAGGAGTTGTCTTTCCATGAAATGAGTAGCAGAATCGAATTCAATTTCCTATCCATTTTGAGATTGTCTGTTTTGAAATTGCTTTTCCTTGCACTCCTGTTGCATATGCTACCAGAAGCTGGTCAGTTTTTCTGCTAGCCTTAGTTCTGTCCAAATAGTAGCGCAGTTGTCTGTGTACATCCAAGGTGTGTAGTAGTTTTCCCCCCCTGTTCTGTGGGTTAGGGAAGAATGTAGGTAAATGAATAGCTTGGTTCAAGGATACCCTGGATACCACCTTTGGCATAAAAGTAGGATTGGTTCTCAGAGACATTCTATCCTGGTGAAAGATAAGGAAAGGCTGCACTGCCATTAATGCCTGTAACTCGGATACCCTTCTTGCTGAAGTGACTGCTAGCAGGAAGGCAGTTTTCCCAAGATAAGAACTGTAAGTCTGCTGTTGCTGCTGGTTCAAAAGGGGAAAGTGTTAATTTTTCTAGCACAAAATTGAGATCCCATGCAGGCAGAGGTGGTTTCCTTGGAGGTTTTACATTTTTGATCCCTCTCAAAAATTGTCTGAGGAGAGGATGAGAGAAGACAGGAGGATCCATGTTGTACTCTGCTGAAATTGCTGATGTATGAATCTTAATGGAAGAATAGGACAGGCCATTGTGGAACAGTTCTGCTAAGTATTCTAGGATGTGTGCTAGGTTTGCCATTGTGACATTTGTTCCCTTTGCTGCACTGCAAATGAGGAATCCCTTCCATTTGGCTGAATATGTTTTCCTTGTGGAGGGTCTGCGAGCCTCCAGGATAATGTCCTTAACCCTCTGAGATAAAATAGGTTGGTTTTGTTTTATGCAATTTTCCAAGCAGTTAGCTGCAAGGTTTTTAAGTTTGGATGCAGGGTCTTGTAGTTGTTCTGCGTTAGAAGTAAAGGACATAGAGGTAGAGGCCATGAGTTCGTCCGAGACGTGCTTCTCAGTAGCGGGTACCAATGCTGCCTTGGCCAATCTGGAGCTATCAGAATTACCTTTGGCTGTTCCTCTTTGATCTTCAGTAGAACTTTGTACATCAATGGGAGAGGTGGAAAGGCATATACTGTCATGGCCTTCCATCTGAAAGAAAGGGAGTCCACCCTCCAGGCTTGTGGGTGGTATACTCTTGAGCAGAATTTCTTCAGTTGGTGGTTGAGTGGGGAGGTGAACAGGTCTATCTCTGGCATTCCCCATTTCTTTGTTATGGTTTTGAAGATGTCTGGATGCAGCATCCATTCGTGAGCATCCGTGGTAGTTCTGCTTAAGCTGTCTGCTAGTGAATTCTCTTTTCCTGGTACGAATCTGGCCTGCAGTTGGATGTTGAGATTCAGGCCTAAGTTCCACAGGTCCATTGCCATCCGGCATAGAGGGTATGAATGTGTGCCTCCCTGTTTGTTGATGTACCACATGACTGTGGTATTGTCCGTCCTTATCAGCAGGTGTCCTTGCTGGAGGAATGATTTGAATGCCTCGATTGCATGCTTCACTGCCAGCATCTCCTTTAGATTTGTGTAGATTCAGCTGGTCTTGGGACCATAGGCCTCGGATACACTTGTCTTCCATGTGTGCCCCCCCAGCCTAGGTCTGAGGCGTCCGTGGTGATGGTCTTGCCTTGGATGTGGTTTGTGGAAAGGCAATCCTCTGTTGATCTGGCAGGCCTGAGCCCACCACTGGAATTCTTTTTTCAGGCATGGAATGATTGGTATCAGGGCTTCTAGACTGTGTCTGTGTTGAGACCATACATTCCTTGGGTACCATTGTAATTTTCTCATATGCAGCCTGGCATGTGGGATCAAGATTATGCAGGATGCCATGTAACCCAGGGCCTGCAGGACTTTCCTTGCAGTAAGCTGAGTTTGTCTTGTTAATGCCATGAAGTAGAATGGTAGTTGCTTTGGTTTTTCTTCTGTGAGAAAAGCCATCTGAGTTAGTGTCCAGTTCTGCACCCAAAAAAGTTATCCTTTGGGATGGCACTAGTCTTGACTTTTGTATGTTGACTGTGTATCCCAAGGCTTGCAGCAGTTGTATGACATAGGCCAAATCCTTTATTATTTTTGTCTTGTTGTCCGCTTGTATTAGGCAGTCGTTCAGGTATGGGTAGATTTGAATTCCCTGAAGCCTGCAATGTGCAATTACTGATGCCAGGCATTTTGTGAATACTCTGGGTGCAGTAGATAAGCCAAAGGGCAATGCTGAGAATTGATAATGGTCTGATCCTGCAAGAAATCTGAGGTGTCTTCTGCAATCTGGTCGTATAGGGACATGCAGGTATGCCTCCTTGAGATCTAGAGTCACCAGCCAAGACTCCTTGCCCAACATGGGAAGGAGTTGCTGTAGGGTCAGCATCTTGAATTTTGGAACAATGAGATGTGTTCAGTGCGGACAAGTCGAGAATAGGCCTCCATTGATTTTCTTTTCTTGGTACAAGGAATAGTCTGGAGTAAAATCCTTGGCCTTGTTCCATAGATGGTACCTTTTCTATTGCTCTCATCCTTAGTAAGCTGATGATTTGTTTTAGAGCCTCTGATTTCTGGCTTGGTGGAAGGTTTGGCATTCCTCTCTTTTTTTGGTAGAGTGTGGAAGTGAAACCTGTAGCCTTTGTGTATTGTTTGCAAAGTCCATTTGTCTCCTGTAATGCAATGCCAGTTTTTTGAAAATAGCTAGCTTTCCGCCCAAGGGTGCTTCCAGTTGTTCCCTGGTAGGCGGAATCAGAGCCAAGTCATTGTGTCTGTCCTGTGGAAGTGGTTGCAGTCGCAGCTGTGGCGGCACTTCTCTGGTTGGCAGGTTGCCACTGACGACCCCTGTAGGCACCCCTTGATTGACCTCTGCCTCTTGGGCGTGTATTTCTGCCTCTCTGTGCTCTGGAGGTGTCTGGAAAGGACCAATTCTTTGTAGGCCAATTTCTGCTGAACCTCGGAGGTTGGACCTGCAGAAAATCCTTGACTGGACAGATTTTGCTTTTTCTTCCACTTTCTTTAGAACCTCCTGTGCGGGGGAGCCAAATAAACTTTGTTTCTCCATAGGGGCATCTAGGAGATTAGACTTAACATGGTCTGGCAAGGATTGCTCTTTTAGCCAGGCATGCCTTCGAATCACTGCTCCAGTCATAGCTGATCTAAATGAAGCCTCCAGTGCATCATAGCCACATTTTAAGAAATGATTACTGACCTTCTGAGAGTGGTGTACCAAATCCTGAAGGGACTTACGGTCTAAAGGTTCAGGAGAGGACAGCTTTTTATTCAGCTGATCTAACAAAAATTCCTGGTACTGTATCATGTGAAATTGACAGTTTAAAGCCCTGGCAGAAAGAATAGCAGATGTATAAACATTTTTACCCCATCTCTCTAATGCTCTTGATTCTCTTTCAGAGGGTAGGGGGTTTTTGGCAGAGGCAGCTGCAACACCCTTTAGGGCCCTGAGAAATGGTTTCTGGGTCTGCAGCATGGGCCTTATACAAGTGAAGTGAGAATCCGGGACCCTGTAGTATCTGTCAGGTTTGGCAGGGGCCGGGGGAAGAGAATCAGGGGCAGTACTGGCATCATTGTATGCATCATCAACAACTGATAGTACAGGTGGTATGGCTAAAGGCCTATGCTGTGGTAAGTGTAAAAAAGTCCTTAGCCTTTTCCTAGAATCAGAAAAATCCTGAACCTGCCATTGGAAGTGTTCCCTCATTGAGTGTAGAGTTTCCCCAAATGAAAATTCTTCTGGAGGGGAGGCAGAAGGAATGGAGTCTTCTGCATCAGAATCCTCATAAGGCGAGTATGGTCCTTCCTGATGGTCAGATAAATCTGAACCATCCGAGGAATAGTCAGAGGAGTGAGGATGTCCTTCAAGGATGCATCTGCAGTCCTTACAAATGGGTTGTCCTGTCGTCAGGCAGCCCTTCGGTCGGCCGGATTCCAAAGTCTGGGTCTGGCCTCGGCTGGTGTCGCACTTCACCAGACGTCATAGCTGCAGTTATTCGGGTATAAAGGCATCAGCAGACGCCATTTTCCTCAGTCTTTCTTGCCGTGTGGCGCCCAAAGCAGAAGCTGTTCGCAAGTGCCGGTCGGTCAGATCCAGAGATTACTACTACCGAATACTACTTCGAAGACTTCTAAAAAGCTAAGTACCCCGTTGGGGACTCTTTCTTGCCTCAGCCGATGTCAGAGAAAGTGAATAACTGTTTATCTTGTGGGAAACAAATACCTCAAAGATTTCCACTCCTACTGTATACACTGTTTAGGCCCAGACCACGACGTAGCAGCTTGTCTAGCCTGCGCTTCTTTTAACCGACGGACGCTTAGACGTCGGTCGGAGTTTGCTGAACAAATTTTCGGCTCTGATTTTGCCTATATTATGCCGTCGGATCCTCCGACAACGCAAATTTCCAAAAAACGAAAAGAAAAGGACCGACACTCGCGGTCCATGTCTCGGCGAAACCGCGATTAAGCAAACCGCGAGTGTCTCTGTTTCGGCCGAAACCGAGCAAGCGGTTCTTTCTCCAGCCGAAACCATGCCTTCCTACAGACCTTCCTGAGGCTTCTTATTCTCCTTACGAAGACTCTGATGCTGAAGAGTCCATTCCTTCAGCCTCTCCACCTGAGGAATTTTCCTTTGGGGAAACCTTGCATGCTATGAGGGAACATTTTCAGAGGCAGGGCCAAGATTTCTCAGACTCCAGAAAAAGGCTTAGAACCTTTCTACATTTGCCACAACATAGGCCTTTAGCTATACCTCCAGTTCTTTCTGTTGTAGATGATGCATTTAATGATGCTTGCACTGCTCCTGATTCATTACCTCCGGCTCCTGCTAAGCCCGATAGGTTCTACAGGGTCCCGGACACTCCACCATTTATACAAGGCTCCTTTTGCAGATCCAGAGACCATCGCCCAGGGCCCTAAAGCTGTAGCTGCTACTTCTACTAAAACCCTCCCTCTGAAAGGGAATCCAGGTCCTTAGAAAGATGGGGTAAAAAAGTTTACACTTCTGCTACCTTGTCAGCTAGGGCTTTAAACTGCCAATTTCATATGATTCAATATCAAGAGTTTATGCTTGACCAGTTAACTAAAAGCTTTCCTCTGAAGAATCTTTAGATAAAAATATGTTCAGGAAATGGTACATAACATACAGCAGGTTAGTAACCATTCTTTAAAATGTGGCTATGATGCACTGGAGGCTTCCTTTAGATCAGCCATGACTGGCACAGTTATCAGGAGACATGCATGGTTGAAAGAACAGGCATTACCAGACCATGTCAAATCAAAGCTTTTGGATGCACCCATGGACAAGGTCAATTTATTTGGTTCCCCTGCTCAGCAGGTGCTAAAAAAGATGGAAGAGAAGGCGAAATCTGTACAAACGGTGAAAGATTTCTTACAGGTTCAACCTCCAAGGTTTAGCAGGAACTGGCCCTCCAAGAATTGGTCCTTTCTGGACTCTTCTAAGCCTCAGAGGGGCAGGAATAGGCGTTCAAGAGGCAGAAACCAATCCAGGGGTGCCTACAGGGGACGCCAATGGCAAGGTAACAACCAGCGAGGCACGGACGCAGCCACCACCTCTACAACAACTCACAGTGACTTGACAGTGGCACCGCCTACCAGGGAACAACTAGAAGCACCCTTAGGCGGAAAACTGACCATATTCTCAAAAAACTGGCATTGCATCACAAGGGAAAAATGGATTTTGCAAACTATAGACCAAGGTTACAGGTTCCATTTCCATACTCTACCAGGGAAGAGAGGAATGCCAAACCTACAACCTACTCAAAGGACAGAAGCTCTAAAACAAATATCTCAGCTATTAAGAATGAGAGCTGTGGAAAAGATACCATCTATGGAGCAAGGAAAGGGATTTTACTCCAGACTCTTCCTGGTACCAAGAAAAGAAAACAAATGGAGACCCATTCTAGACCTGTCCGCTTTAAACACATTCCTTATTGTTCCAAAATTCAAAATGCTGACCCTACAAGCAGCTTCTTCCCATGCTGGGCAAGGAGTCTTGGCTAGTAACTAGATCTCAAGGAGGCATACCTGCACGTCCCCATAAGACCAATTTGCAGAAGATACCTCAGATTTCTTGCAGGATCAGAGCATCATCAATTTTCAGCATTGCCCTTTGGCTTATCTACTGCGCCCAGAGTGTTCACGAAATGCCTGGCATCAGTAATTGCTCATTGCAGACTTCAGGGAATCCAAATTTATCCCTACCTGGACGACTGCCTGATTCAAGCGGACAACAAAAGCAAGCTAGCAGAAGACTTACAAAGAGTCACTTACCTGCTGCAAGCCTTGGGATATACAGTCAATATAAAAAAGTCAAGGCTGATTCCATCCCAAAGAATAACCTTTCTGGGTGCAGAGCTGGACACATCAAAACAAATGGCATTCCTAACTGCAGAAAAGAAAGAGCAACTACCTCTCTACTTCTTGGCATTAACAAAACAGAACCACCTAACTGCAAGAAAAGTACTGCAAGCTCTAGGCTTCATGGCATCCTGCATAATTCTGGTCCCTCATGCCAGACTGCATATGAGAAAGCTACAGTGGTACCTAAGGAATTTGTGGTCCCAACACAAGCACAGCCTAGAAACCAAAATCCTAATAATCCCATGCCTGAAACAAGAGTTCCTATGGTGGGCTCAGGCCTGCCAATCAAACACAGGGTTGCCCTTCTGCAACAGCCAACCAAGCCAAACCATCATGACAGATGCCTCAGACCTCGGTTGGGGGGCACACATGCAGGGCAAGTGCATACAAGGCTTATGGACTCAAGACCAGCTGCGCCAACACATAAATCTAAAGGAAATGCTGGCAGTAAAATTGGCAATCCAGTCATTCAGACCTTTTCTCCAAGAAGGTCAGTTGATAAGGACAGACAACACCACAGTTATGTGGTACATCAACAAACAGGGAGGCACCCATTCATATCCTCTATGCCGGCTGGCACTGGACCTATGGGATGTGGCCCTGAGCTACAACATTCAGTTACAAGCAATTTTTGTACCAGGAAAAGAAAACATTCTAGCAGACATATTAAGCAGAACAACCACAGATGCCCACGAATGGATGCTTCATCCGGACATCTTCAAAGCCATCACAAGGAAATGGGGATTACCACAAATAGACTTGTTTGCATCCCCATTCAATCACCAGCTAAAGAAATTCTGCACAAGGACGTACCACCCACTTGCTTGGAAGGTGGACTCCCTATCCTTCAGTTGGAAAAACCTGACAGCATACGCATTTCCACCACTTCCTTTGATGCACAAGGTACTTCTGAAGATCAAAGAGGACCGTCCAAGGATCATTCTGATAGCTCCAGACTGGCCAAGACAACATTGGTACCCATTGCTGAGGAGCATGTCTCTGGAACAAATATGGACACTACCCCTGATCCCATTACTGTTAACACAGAACTACAACATCCTGCATCCAAACCTGAAAACTCTGCAGCTAACTGCCTGGAACATTACATAACAGCAATTAACCCAAATTTATCCCAAAGGGTTAAGGACATAATCCTGGAGGCTCGCAGACGTTCAACAAGAAAGAATTATGCAGCAAAATGGAATAGATATCTCATTTGGAGTACTGCAAAGGGAGAAGATGTGACTCTGGTAAACATGGCCAACATCTTGGAGTACTTGGCAGAGCTCTTCCACACAGGCCTGTCCTATTCTTCCATCAAGATACATGCATCAGCTATTTCAGCACAATACAGCTTGGATCCTCCTGTCTTCTCTCATCCCCTGCTCAGACAGTTTGAGAGGAATTAAAAATGTAAATCCTCCCAGGAAACCACTATTGCCAGCATGGGACTTGAACTTTGTGCTAGAAAAATTGACACTTCCTCCTTTCGAGCCAGCAGCAACAGCAGAATTACAATACTTATCCTGGAAGACTGCTTTCCTGCTGGCAATAACTTCAGCAAGAAGGGTCTCTGAACTACAGGCATTAATGGCAGTGCAACCCTTCCTGATCTTCCACATCAAGATAGAGTGTCCATAAGAACAAATCCTACATTTATGCCTAAGGTGGTATCCAGAGTGTCATTAAATCAGGCTATCCACCTACCTACATTCTTTCCAAACCCACAAAACAGGGGAGAAAGACTTTTGCATACCTTGGATATACACAGACAGTTACGCTACTACCTGGACAGGACTAAGTCCAATAGAAAAACTGACCAGCTTCTGGTAGCATATGCCACAGGAAAGGAAGGAAAACCAATTTCAAAACAGACAATCTCCAAATGGATAGGAAATTGCATTAGATTTTGTTACTCCTACCATGGAAAGAAAACTCCTGAGAACATCAGGCCTCACTCCACAAGGGCTACAGCCACTACCACAGCCTTCTTACGAGGAGTGGCTACCAAGGACATTATAGAGGCTGCTACTTGGACCTCCGTGCATACATTTGCCAAGCATTACAATTTACCTTTATACTCTAGATCCCGAGCAGGTTTTGCCACTGCTGTTTTGCAAGGGATCCTAGCTACACCATAATCTCTACTCTTTCCTCCTCCCTTGTTTAGCTATGGTATTCTACCCATTTGTAAGGACTGCAGATGCATCCTTGAAGGACATAGTACAGTTTTGTACCTACCATAAATTTAGATGTCCGATAGGAATGCATCTGCAGTCAGGATTACCCACCCACCTTCCCCTCTGAGGTACTCCTAGGGTATTTGCCAGCCTTCAGCTAGCTTGGGGGGGATCTATTATGGTGTATTTGTTTGTATATATGTACATACATGCTTATTTTTTGTTTGCTCTCTACTATTTGGAATCATTGGCATTTATCCAAATTTAGCCTTCCAAGAGGGCACCTGGCATCTGGGGCAAGAAACACTGAGGAAAATGGCATCGGCTGATGCCTTTATACCCGAATAACTGCAGCTATGACATCGGGTGAAGTGCGACACCAGCCGAGGCCAGACCCAGACTTTGGAATCCGGCCGACCGAAGGGCTGCCTGACGACAGGACAACCCATTTGTAAGGACTGCAGATGCATTCCTATCGGACATCTACATTTATGGTAGGTACAAAACTGTACTTTCAGGGGGTTCAGACCTAGGCCTCTTCAGGAGGGGGTTGTGAGGCCCTGTCTGGGTGAGGATGGGATCCCCTGATCAGAGAAATAAGGTCCTCAGCAAGGCTGAGAATCTGAGAACTTGAGGTAGGCCTGTGAGAGGGAGCTTTTGTAGGTAAGGCCTTGGAAAGTTTAGCTGCTTTAGCCCTGGAGAAGGCCTTGATAGACATAGAAGCAGGGGGTCTAGCTGCCCCACGTGCAGGAGTAGAGATATCCAACGGAATGGTGTTGGACAAATCTTGTGTGCCTGCTTCTTCAGTAGGAATTTCTGTAGCCGACTCAGCCGGGGCCTGTGTGGCCTCGGTTGTCGGAGGCATGCTTTCGGCCGAAGGGAGAACCGAGGTCTCTTTCACCCGAAACAGAGACACTCGCGGTAGGCCTAACCGTGGTTTCAGCCGAAACCGCGGGCTGTGAGTGTCGGTCCTTTTCCTTGCGTTTTTTAGCTAAATGTGTGGTCGGAGTCTCAGATGGCATTTTATATGCAAAAGCAGAGCCAAAAAACTCTTCAGCGAACTCCGACCGACGTCTAAGTGTCCGTTGGTTGAAGGAAGCACAGGCTAAACAAGCTGATACGTCGTGGTCTGGGCCTAAGCAAGGAAGGCAGTAAGAGTGGAAATCCTTATGAGGTATTTGTTTCCCACAAGTTAAACAATTATTTACTTTGTCTGACATCGGCTGAGGCAAGAAAGAGTCCGCAACAGGGTACTTAGCTTTTTTAGAAGTCTTCGGTAGCTGAAATCTCTGGATCTGACCGACCGGCACTTGCGAACAGCTTCTGCTTCGGGCACCGCGCGGCAAGAAAGACTGAGGAAAATAGCGTCGGCTGATGCCTTTATACCCCAGGAGCTATGACGTCGGGTGAAGTGCGACATCAGCCGAGGCCAGACCCAGACTTTGGAATCCGGCCGACTGAAGGGCTGCCTGAGGCAGGACAACCCATATGTTATGACTGCAGATGCATCCTTGAAGGACATCGCCCTCAGAAGCTGGTGCCTGTTCAGCGGCTCCAGACCCATCCACGGGTAGAATACTCAGAAACTCGCGGCATACCAGACTCCGCATGGGTCTCGGCAGAGGCCTGCCACTCAAAAGTAGCAGGTATCAGGGGCTGCAAAAGCACCTCACTGAGTACCAGAGACTGGCTTAGGAGAAGCATCAGTTTTGGACCTAGACGGTCTGCCTCTGTCCTCTTCTTTGCGTTTTTAGTGAACTCTGGTAGTAAAGATTGCTATCTGATGACATTCCTGGGCAATTAAATCTGTTTCCAAAATATTTTGAAGCAAAGATACACAGACGTTTAATAGTGCGTTGGTTAAATCTAGTACAAAACTAGACAGTAAGGTACGTTATGATCTGGGCCTAGGCAAGGAATACAGTACAAATGAAAATCCTCATGAGATATTTGCTTCCCACAAGTAACGCAATTAACTTATACTGACATCAGTAAGGAGCAAGAAAAAAAAAAAGTTTCCCCAACAGGGTACTTGGCTAATTGAAGACTTAGATTCTAAAACTAGAATGTGAAAATTTCAGGACCCAGCCGACTGGCACTTGCGAACTGCTTTTGCTTCGGGCACCACGCAGCAAGAAAGACTGAAGAAAATGGCGTCTGCTGCACGTTTTATTCCCGACGTCATAAGAGTCCGCAACCAACGCAGGACCCAAGACTTTGATATTCAGGCCGACTGAGGGCAACCTACCAGCAGATTACCCAAATGTAACGACTGCAACAGTGAAACACTAACATCTACAGACCAGTTTAACAAGCTTAATATGCAAAGCCATTAAACAAAATCATGAAAATGGTGACACTGGCAACCTACAAACAACCAATCAATCCATACTTTGCTTTAAGGGAAGACTGTGCCTATTTGACCTGGAGGAGTTCTTTGACAAAGTCACCAAGGCAACAGACAAGGGTAAAGCAGTGCACACTGCATATTTTTACCTGGCCAAGGCATTTAATACGATACCACACACTGGCACCGATTAGCTCTGACCTAAAGCATAAACTCCTGCATAACTTGGATTGCCTGCTGGATTACAAACAGGACCCAAATAGTCATGACACCTTAAAGAGACAAGTCACCAGTGGAGTTATCCTAGGGCTCAGTGCTGGTTACACACTGTTTTGGCAACTACTTCCTGAAAGTAGAGGCCAACATCCATGCCTTCTGGCTGACCACATTTGCAGGACTGCAAAATGGCAGCTATTAGAAGATACACATACTGGAAGGGGGTTTAACAAATTACTGGTGCTAAAGCCATGGCTTCTAAAGGACACAATACATTGTTTGGCATTGAGCAGTAAAATTATCAACCCACACTAATTACTCCATTGAGAAAACAAAAACCCAGAAGAAAGGGATCTCAGAAAATCTGAACATAGAATGTATAGATAAGGGCATGGCATTCAAGCCCCAAGTAATAGTACTGTTCTACTCAGATCACTAGTACCCACAGATTACATACATTACCCACTATGGCATGTATCCAACGAGATACTTTCAGATGCTGGAATGCCCATAAAGGCTTCTCTCAACAAATGACCACCTAAAGGCTTTGTCACTGTATTCAGTCTCCTACAGTCTGATCAAAGGGCACCTCTCCCAGGTTTAGAGGGCTTCCTCAGACCCCAGCCCTGATGGATCCAATGCACATGTGCAAAATAGAACCAGAAACACCAGTTCTGGAGAGCTGAATCAGCTTTGTCCAAGAATGTGCTGGAGACAGATGTATCCCAAAGAATACCTGCTCTACAGAATGGGCTTCCCATCCATCCGAGAGAATTCATTCATGACCCTATGCACCTTGGCAATTGGATGAGGAATCAAATTTAAACAGCAGTCTGATTCCCATGTTCCTTAAATAGAGGTTGTCAAAAGTATTCTTAGCTCCTCCCCTCTACAAGTCCCTTAGTTCCCTCCCCATTAACATGCCCCCCCCCAACAGATGCCCATGATATTCCAAATCCAAAATTTGTTTGGTTTGACACGGCTAAGCTTACAATAGTAGCTAGCCTAGAAAATACCCGTGAAAAGCAGAGCAACTTGCAAGGAAGGAGTCTCAGTGAAATAAGCTGAAATATAACCAGTGGTTAAAAAGGACTACCTGAAGTTCGCATTAAGGACCTGACCATAAACAAGCCACAGCTATGCCAGTCAAGATGAAAACTATTAAGTCTGCATACTATCCATAGTCCCAGAACTATGCAGATCCTAAGACCAACACCCCCCCCCCCCCAAAACAGCTACAACACTCCAAAAGGAAAAAAGCAGCTCCCACAAGAAAAGTACAGTTTTGTACCTACCATAAATGTAGATTTTCGAGTGTCTTCACTGCTGCAGTCATTACACTTGGGTTATCCTGCCATCAGGCGGTCCGGTCCCACAGTCGGCCAGAGCTCCAAACTCTCGGTCCGGCATCTGTTGCTGTCGCTTCTTCCCAGATGTCAGTGCGCCAGGGGTATAGAAGATGAAGCAGACGCCATTTTCTTCACTTTTTCTTGCCCCAGATGTCAGGTGCCCAGAATATGTAGGCAATATATATTGCTAAAAAGACATACAATAACTGTAAAATAAAACCTTCAGTTACCAGCAAATACACCACATAGGTAGTATAGTGTAGAAAGGTATAGAAAAAGTCCCAGCTAAGAAAGAAGGGATGGTGGGTGGGTAACCTGGACTGCAGCAGTGAAGACACTAACATCTACAGTTATGGTAGGTACAAAACTGTACTAATGTTTAGTGTTTCACTGCTGCAGTCATTACACTTGGGTTGAATCCCAAAGCTGAGTTAGGGTGGCTGGTTCTATAGAAGATTTGGAATGGCTATGAGGCCCTGCAGCACTGCAGTGGCAAAGCCAGCTCTGGATCTAGAATAGAGAGGCAAGTGAGGACGCTTGGTAAAGGTGTGCACTGAACTCAAGTTGCAACTTCCAAGATATCTTTGGTAGGTACTCCTCTAAGGTAGGCAGCTGAAGTGGCTGTCGCCCTGGTGGAATGTGGCCTATTACTAGGTACAGGTTTTGCCGTGCTATGTGTAGCAGAACCGGATACAGTGTCCAATCCACTTTGAAATGGTCTGCTTTGAAATAGCCTTTCCCTGTGATCCTGCAGCATATGCTACAATTAACTCAGTTTTTCTGAAAGCTTTTGTTTTGTCCACGTAGAAACGTAATTGTCTGTGTATGTCAAGGAATGCAGACGTCTCTCCCCTTTACTCTGGGGATTTGAATATAAAGTTGGCAAGTGAATAGTTTGGTTAAGAGCCACACTGGATACCACCTTAGGCATAAATTAAGGGTTTGTTCTTAAAGAAACCCTGTCTTGGTGAAAAATTATGAAAGGCTCCACTGCCATTAGTGCCTGTAACTCAGACTGTTCGTGCTGAAATTATTGCCAGAAGCAGAGCAGTTTTCCATGATACATACTTATTTTGCTGAATTGTCTGGCTCAAAAAGGAGGTAAAGTTAGTTTTTCCAAGACAAAATTGAGGTCCCAAGTTGGTGCTCGCCAGGGCGGTCTTATATTTTTAGCCCCTCTGAGGTACTGTTTTAGCAATGGACGAGAGAAAATAGGAGGATCTGTGTTGTAATGAGCAGAGATGGCAGAGGCGTGGATCTTAATGGATGAAAAAAATGGTCCTTTGTCCAGCATCTCAGTTAAGAATTGAGAAATCTGAGGAATATTTGGGACAAGAGGGTCAAAGCTTTGAGCCTGATTCCAGGCACAGAATCTACTCCACTTTTCTGAATAAGCTTTCCTGGTGCTAGGCCTTCTGGCCTCCAAAATGACATCCATAACAGCTTTAGAGAGAGATGCTGTCTGCTTGACTAATGGATCTGCCATGCAACCAGGTTTAAGGTTTTGAGCAGACTGCAGGATCTGATTGTTTTGTAGAGTCGGAAGGTGTGGAGTTGGAGGTAAAATCCATGGTGGGCCTTGAGCTAAGTTCTTTAAGATTGGGTACCAAGTGCTGGCGTGGCCAGTCTGGGGCAATCAGGATCATCTGTGGTTTTTCTTGTCTGGTTTTTAGGAGTACCTTTGAAAGGAGAGAGAGCGGTGGGAAGGCAAACTTTTAGGCTTTTCTAGCTGAACGAGAGCGCATCCACTTTCCATGCCTGTATAAGTCCTTGTGCAGAATTTTTGTAGTTGTCAATTCATTGGGGAGGCAAAAAGATCTAGGGCTGGGCACCCCCATTTTTGTGTTATGCTGAATACTTGTGGATTTCATTTCCACTCATGAGGATCCATGATGTTTCTGCTTAAGTCTGCCAGAGTATTTTTCTTTACTGGCAGGAATTGTGCTTGTAGATGAACTTGATAGGTTAGAGCTGTGTTCCACAAGGTCATGGCTTGTCTGCATAGGGGATAAGAATGAGTGCCCCCTTGCTTATGTACCACGTAACTGTGGTGTTGTCTGTCTTCAATAACAGTTGTCCTGGATGCAGAAGGTCCTTGAAAGCTGTTAGGGCATTTTGTACAGCCATCTCTGATTGATGTGAAGATGCATTTGGTCTGCGGTCCACTTGCCCTGAATACATTTTCCTGCCACGTGTGCTCCCCAGGCGTAACCCGAAGCATCTATTAATGTCTGCCTGGCTGTGGGAAGAGTGAAAGGCTGTCCCTTGTTGAGGTGACATGCCTGTGCCCACCATCGAAACTCCTGTTGCAGGCAGGGAATTAGTGGTATTACTGCTTCCAAACTGTGACAGTGATGAGTCACAACACTTGGGTACCATTGTAACTTCCTCACATGCAGTCTGGCATATGGAATTAGTAGAATGCAGGATGCCATGAATCCCAAGGTCTGCAGAATTTTTCTTGCAGGGAGATGGGATGTCTTTGCCAGTAGTTGAAAATAAGTTATGTACCTACCATAACGTTCCATATTAGTTGTCTTCTTCTCGCCTTCTTTCTTGCTGGATGGGTTGAGAGCCGATCCTCAGCTCCGACTCTGCCAATACTAAAGCTAGAGAGCTTATTCCACCGGCTCGAGGCTCCCCTATATCCCACAATGCTAGGTGATAACTACTCCGATCTCGTTTGATGGCTAAAACCAAGCAGTTAAGGTCTCCATAGAATGAAGAGAGAAAAGGAACCCACCTCTATATACAAACCTGTAGGTAAGCTACCACAAACATAAAAGGGAGAATAGAGGTGGTAGAAAGTACAGTTTTGTACCTACCATAAATGTAGATGTTAGAGTGCTAATACAGCTGCAGTCATAACAGATGGGTTCTCCTGCCGTCAGGCGGGTCCTCGGTCGGCCGAATTCCAAAGTCTAGGTCTGGTGTCTGTTGTCGTCGCTTCTTCCCTGATGTAAGTGCGACAGGGGTATAAAGGAACCAGCCGACACCATTTTCTTCAGTTTTTCTTGCCCCAGATGTCAGGTGCCCCCAGGAGGAAGGCAATACATAAATTTGTGTAATAAAGCAATGCAGTATAATCAAAATACAGTAGTTGCAAGCAAATACACCATAAAAGAATACCCCAAACAGGTTGTATGAGGAGGCGTTAGCCAATAGGCCTGTCCCAAGAGGGGAAGGAGGGAGGGAAACCTGGACTGCAGCTGTATTAGCACTATAATATCTACATTTATGGTAGGTACAAAACTGTACTATGTTCATTGTGCATACAGCTGCAGTCATAACAGATGGGTAGAATCCCAAAGCTAAGAAAGGGGTGGTAGGCACTAGGTGGAACTAGGAGGAGCCAGGATGCCCTGCAAGACTGCAGTGGCAAAGCCTGCTCTAGTTTTGGAGTATAATGGTAGGTGGTAGTGCTTGGAGAAGGTATGCACAGAACTCCAAGTGGCTGCTTCCAAAATATCTTTGGTAGGGACTCCTCTGAGGAAAGCTGCTGAGGTAGTTATGGCCCTTGTGGAGTGAGATCTGATGCCTGTAGGTACAAGTTTTGCCATGAAAAGAATAGCAAAAGCATATGCAGTGGGCTATCCATTTTGAGATTGTCTGTTTGGAAATTGGCTTTCCTTGAGCTCCTACAGCATAGGACACAAAGAGCTGTTCTGATTTTCTGAAAGGCTTTGTTCTGTCCAAATAACAGTTCTGTGGATGTCCAAGGAATGTAGTAATCTCTCCCCCTTTGTTTTGAGGATTAGGATAAAAGGTAGGCAAGTGTATGGCCCGATTCAAAGCTACCCTGGATACCACTTTAAGCATAAAGGACGGGTTGGTTCGTAAGGAGACACTGTCCTGATGGAAGATGATAAAAGGCTGCACAGCCATGAGAGCTTGTAGTTCTGAAACTCTACGAGCTGAGGTAATAGCCAGAAGGAAAGCTGTTTTCCAGGACAAATATTGCAAATCTGATGAGGCAGCCGGCTCAAAGGGAGGCAAGGTCAGTTTTTCAAGAATGAAATTGAGATCCCAAGCAGGTATTGGTAGTTTCCTTGGGGGTCTTAGATTCTTAGCCCCTCTGAGGTACTGTCTTGAGAGGGTGAGAGAATAAGGGTGGATCAGTGTTGTATTCTGCAGAAATGGCTGAGGCGTGGATTTTGGAGGAGGAAAATGAAAGTCCACTGCTTAGCAGCTCAGCTAGATACTATAGTATTTGAAGTAAATTCAGTTTTCCAGGATCCTGGCCCTTTTTCTCATTCCAGACAAAACAGTTTCCATTTTGCAGAGTAAGCTTTTCTAGTTGACTGCCTTCTGGCCTCCAAAATGACATCCTGCACCTCCTTGGAGAGTAGGGTCTGTTGTGATGCTAAGGAATCTTCCATGCAGCTAGATTGAGTGTTTTTAGCTGGCTGTGAAGAGTTTTGAAGCTGTGTTGAGTCAGGAGAAGAGGCATTAGAGGCAGAGTCCATGGTGGGGAATGCGTCAGGCTCCTCAGGAGTGGGTACTAGTGTTGTCTTGGCCAGTCTGGTGCTCTGGTTTTCAATAGAACTTTGGGCAGCAGAGAGGTGGGGAGGCATAAACTGTCATTGATGTCAAACTGAAAGAGCGTCCACTCTCCAGGCCTTTGGATGGAAAATCCTTGAGCAGAATTTTGTCAATTGGTGATTTTTGTGGGAGGCAAAGAGATCTATGTCTGGCCTTCCCCATGCTTGGATTATTTCTGTAAAAACTTTTGGATGCAACTTCCACTCGTGTGGGTCTGTCATATTTCTTAGGTTGTCTGCCAGCATGTTTTCCTTGCCTGGCAAGTACTGTGCTTGTAGTTAGATTTGTAAGTCCATGGCCATGTTCCGAAGTGACATGGCCAGTCTGCATAGGGGGTATGAAGGTGTTCCTCCCTGTTTATGTACCACATAACTGTGGTGTTGTCCGCCCTTATCAATAGTTGACCTGGTTGCAGAAGGTCTTTGAAAGCTATAATAGCATTTATTACTGCTAGCATTTCCTTTTGATTGATGTGAAGGTGCTTTTTCTTTTTGGGACCATTTGCCCTGAATGCACCGATCTGTCATGTGTGCCCTCCAGGCGTAGTCAGAGGTGTCTGTTGTGATGACTTGATTTGCTTGAGGCTTGCTGAATGAAGACCTGTGTTTGTTTGGCATGCTTGAGCCCACCACAGAAATTGCTTTTGTAGACATGGAATTAGTGGTATTATTGTTTCCAAAGTGTGGCTGTGTGAGACCATAGGTTTTTCAGGTACCATTGAAGTTTCCTCATATGCAGCTTTGCACATGGGATTAGTAAGATGCAAGATGCCATGAATCCCAGAGCCTGCAGGATTTTCCTTGCAGTCAGCCTGGTGCAATTTGCTAGTGCTCTGAAGTATTGAGTTAGTTGCCCCTGCTTCTCTGGCGTGAGGTAGGCCCATCTGGGTGTGTCCAAGTTGGCACCCAGGAAAATTATCTTCAGAGAGGGTATTGGCCTCGATTTCTTTTTGTTGACTGTGTATCCCAGAGAGTTCAACAACATTATTACACAAGCCAGATGTTTTAGAAGAATGTGCTTGCTGTCCGCTTGGATCAGGCTGTCGTCCAAATAGGGGTATATTTGTATCCCTTGAAGTCTGCAGTAGGCAATTACTGATGCCAGGCATTTCGTGAATACTCTGGGCGCAGTAGATAAGCCAAAGGGCAATGCAGAGAATTGATAATGGGTTGAACCTGCAAGAAATCTGGGGTATCTTCTGCAATTTTGTCTGATTGGGACATGCAGGTATGCCTCCTTGAGGTCCAATGTTACCAGCCAAGACTCCTTGCCCAGCATGGGAAGAAGCTGCTGTAGAGTGAGCATCTTGAATTTTGGTACGAGTAGAAATGTGTTTAGGATGGATAGGTCCAAAATAGGTCTCCAATCTTTTCCCTTCCTTGGTACCAGGAATAGTCTGGAATAAAAACCTTGACCTTGTTCGTGCGTAGGTACCTCTTAATAGCTTTCATGTCTATGACATCTGTTCATAGGTTCATACTAGGCTATCTGCCCAAGGGCATTTATAAGCCTAGCCCATAGTTATTTGGCTTTCGCCACCCCTTTAGTTTGAATAAAACTATGCCTATTATTTTGCTGTGCCTCTGTCAAGCAGTGACACTGAAGTAATCCCTGGGGTATATCTGCGATCCCCCATCCATTGTTCAAGATTCCTCTTGAACAAGGCCAGCGAGGTGCTCTGCCTCACATGTACCGGGATTTTGTTCCACAGCATAGTGTGCTCTGAGTGATGAATCTGTCCCTCCAGCATGTTCTATTAATAACCGTGTCAAGGTTCAAGTCTCCCGCCCTTGTGGTTCTGAGGGATCTAGATTTTTTGAGGTGAAGCATATTCATCAAATCAGGGTTTGACATGGCCTTGTATGTCAGGCACAGGTCACCTCTGAGCAAGCGGTATGAGACTGAATAGAGCTGGAGTTCTTTCAGTCGGGCAGCATAAGACATATTTTTGAGACCCTTTATCCTTTTGGTGAGGAACTTTTGGGGCCTTTCCAGCTGCTGCAGGTGTCGGGTCAGATACATTCCGAATGGGGCATTGTACTCTATCATAGGTCTAATGAGTGATGAGTACAGGGGGATGACCTCCCTTGATCTAGATGTGAATCCCTTCATGATCAGGTGGGCAATGTAGAAGGTTTTCCTAACTACTTTAGCAACATGAGTGTCAAACGAAAGGCTACTGTCAACCTGGGTCCCCAGATCCCTGATGACTTCTTCTGTGCTCAGTGGATTGCCACCTATATGGTAGCTAGGAGTAACCTTGTTTTTCCCAAAGGGTATGACTATGCATTTCTTGGCATTTAACTTTAGGCCATGGCTCTGGCACCAATTATCCGTTTCTGTGAGGCCCTTCTGAAGGATATCTTGTGTCAGATGTGTTTTCGACTATGGCGCCCAGTTTGCAGTCATCTGCAAACTTTGTCAGTCATAACCCTCCTGTGTTTGCTTGTACTTCAGAAAAGTAGATGCCGAACAAGAGTGGACCCAGGACTGAGCCCTGTGGGACACCACTTGTAACAGGCTTTGAGTCTGACATGGCTCCAGCAACTCTGACCCTGTGGGTTCTGTCACTTAGCCAGTTTGCAACCCATCTTGTGATGTATGGGTTTACATTCAAGCTGATGAGTTTTTCGATGATACCTGAGTGGGGTATTGTGTCAAAGGCCTTTGCCAGGTCAAGGCAGGCTGTATGGACTGCCTTTCCCTCATCAATAGGCTGGTGACTGTCTCGAAAAAGTCAACCACGTTTAAAAGGCATGATCTGCCTTTGACAAAGCCAAACTGGGTTGGATCCAAAGTCTGCAAGTTCCCTATGTCTTTATTTATGAGTTCCATTATGATCCTCTCCATGGCTTTGCAGATAAGGCTTGTCAAGCTAATGGGACGGTAATTTCCAGGGTCGATGGAGGCACCGCCCTTGTGAAGTGGGACCACAGTCGCCGTGCGCCACTCCTTGGGTACGTACCCTGAGGTGAGGCTAAGATTAAACAGCTGTCCTAACTGCGGGTTTAATTCCTCATTGAGTTCATGGAGCACACAGCCGGGGACATCATCCTGTGGATGCTGTGTTTTTTGCTTTGGAGAGAGTTCTCACCTGGGCGTTGGAGATGTTTTTGGGGCTACAATCCTCTGGTATAGATCTCTCTCCTTTTGGGGGGGGAGGGGGGGGAGAAGTTTGCACTGAACCTGTCAGCCAGTATGTTGGCAATGTGTGTAGGTGCAGTAATCTTCACATCATTTTGAACTAATTCTGAGCATATCTGGGAGTTTCCTCCTAGGTTTCTAACATAGCTAAAGAAGGCCTTATGATTGTCTTTTGAGTCCTTGGCGATTTTTCTCTCAAAATTTACCTTGGATGATTTTATGAGAGCTCTTAGTTTTTTTTACTTATAATGATCAAAGGTGTCTTACCTTTCAAGGATTTTGCTCTATCTTGTAGTAGCTTCCTCCTTTTGTTGTAGAGCTTGTTTATGGCTGGGGTCCACCAGACTGGACGCTTGCCTTTGGTACAGAGTCTTAGTTTTGTTTGGGATTGCCTGATCCATGCAGTCCTGTAGGTGCTGGTAGAAGGCATTTGTAAGTGATTCAGCGGTTTGAGTAATGTTTACCACTGGCTCAGGGGCCTTAAAGGAGACCACACTAGTTTTTAGAAGTGTGAAGTCTGCTTTTGAGAAGTTTTTCACTGTGGTCTTTTTTATTTCAGGTGGGGGCGGGATGAGGACCTCCAGCGAGATTAGTTTATGATCTGATCTCACCAGTGAGGGGTATACTTCGGTGTTGAACATTGTGATCCCATGTTCGTGATGATGAGATCAAGTATGTTTTCTCCTCTTGTGGGGATGGTGACTAGTTGTTCCATGGCATTTGAGTTTATGAACTCCAGGAACCTTTGGGCTAGAGTGTTTGGGCTTGAGTAGTGTTCCCAGTCTATATTAGGGTAGTTGAAGTCACCTAGTATGATGGTGTTTGGAGATACATTTATCCCCTCCATTGTTTTCAGGAAGGCCATGTGAGGTTCCTGAGTTTGAGAGGGTAGCCTGTAACATGCTACAAATTGCAGAGCAGTCTTGCCTATGGTTAATTGCACCTGGATGGTCTCAGATGCATCGTGCGTTGCCACCAACCTTGAGGTGTGGGTGTCCTTTATGAATATGGACACCCCCCCTCCTTTCTTGGTGTTGTCCGGATTTTGGGGCCGGAACACATGATATGAGGTGAAACCTGCTAGTGCTGGGGTGCTCTCATGAGCCTTGAACCAGGTTTCTGTCACAGCACAGACATCGATGTTCTCCATACTGAGAAGGGCCTCGAAAAGTGCATCTTGAGATTGAGACTTCTGGCATTGAGCAGCATTACCCTTAGTTTTACTTTTTTGTGTTCTAGGGTGGTAGGTTTAGAATTTGAGCCTTGCCTAAAAAAGGCACTATGGGGGTGGCAAGAGCCTTTGCCAATATCCGGAAGCCTAGGGGTGACAGATGCAAGCAGTCCCTTGCGAAGCAGCGTGGCTTGTCCAGCATGTCATCCCAGGCAGACAGACATTGGATCCCCTTTGAATGACACCAGAATTTAAGCCAATTATTAAAGCTGATCATCTTATCACTGTATTGTGGCATCATTCTAGGTGAAGGTAGGATACTGCTCAAGGTCAGGGTCATACCTGTAATTTACCTTTGTGCCTCTGCCCTTTGTGTGGCAGGTTTGGCATGTCCCTCATTTTTGGAAGGGTGTGAAAATGGAATCTGTAGCCTCTGTTTATAATGTCCAGGATCCATTTGTCTTGTGACAATGCCAATTCTTTTGAAAATGCCAGTTTTCCTCCTAAGGGGGCTGCTATTTGAGTCTTGCTTGGCATGCAAAGGGGAAAGTCGTTGGGCTTGCTTTCTGAATGATTGCGAGTTATCCTCACCACCTCTTTGTTGGAGCTTGCCATTGTCTGCCTCTAAATGATCCATGGGATTGTCCTCTGCCCCTCTGGCGCCTGTATCTACCTCTTTGGGGTCTGTCCGTGGCTGGAAAGGACCAATGTTTGGAAGGCCAATTTCTACTGAAACGTGGGGGTTGTACCTGTAGAAAATCTTACACAGCTTGCATTGATTTAGCCATTTCCTCCATTTTCCTTAATACCTCCTCAGCATTAGCACCAAATACATCCTTTTGTAGAGGAACATCTAGTAATTTAGCTTTGACATGATCAGGCAAGGTTTGTTCCTTGAGCCAGGCATGTCTACGTATGACTGATCCTGTAACAGCAGCTCTACATGAGGCCTCTAGAGCATCAAAACCACATTGTAAGGTATGCTTACCCACTTGTTCTGCACTATGCATCAAATCCTGCAACTCCAAGTCTGGTTGTTCAGGTTGTGACATTTTACTTTTCAATTGTGATAACAAAAACTGTTGGTACTTTAGCATATGGAACTGACAGTTAAAAGCCCTCATGGTTAAGGTAGCCGAGGTATATACCTTTTTTCCCCACCTTTCTAAGGATCTGGAATCTCTCTCGGAAGGTAATGGGTTTTTAGCAGTGGAGGCCTTAATTCCCTTGGGGCCCTGTGAGATGGTTTCTGGGTCAGCAGCATGGCTTTTGTATAGAAATTGGTGCGAGTCAGGAACCCTGTAGTACCTGTCAGGCTTGACTGGGGCTGGAGGCAGAGAATCCGGGTTAAGGCAGGCCTCCAAGTAAACATCATCTAGGATGTCCAAGACAGGAGGTATAGCCGGAGGCCTGTGCTGAGGTAGCAAGAGAAATTCCCTACGCCTTTTCTTGGAATCTGAATAATCTTGGCCTTCCCAGTGGAAGTGTTCCCTTAAGGTAAGCAAAGTTTCCCCAAATGAGTAATCCTCTGGGGAGGGGGGGGGGGGAATACAGAAGGAATGGACGCCTCTGCATCAGAGTCTTCAAAAGGGGAGTAAGAATGTTCCTGATCATCCGAGTGCTCTGAAATAATGGAGCCCTGATCAGATGAGGGGGATTCTTCCTCCACTCAGGGCCTTTTGTCCGGTGGGGGTTGTGAACCCCTGATAAGAGTAATTAAATCCTCAGCCATTTTAAGCACCTGTTTTTTAGGCATGGGGCCTGGAGATGGGCCCTGTGTAGCTTGTCTCTTAAAATGCATGGCTGCTTTAGACGTAGTGAAAGCCTTGATGGAAAAAGAGGAAGGTCTGAAGACACCTTGAGTGGAGGTAGACCTGTCCACATTTTGAGGTTCAACACCAAGAGTGGCTTCGGTATCTGTAGTCGGGGTGTGGGCAGAGGAGCCTGCGACCTCAGGCACAGGAGACACCGCCAATGAAGTGTTGTCAGTAGTCAGGGGCTGCGTAGGCGCCTCACTGAGAACCGGACCACATGTAGTCTGCTTTGGCGTATTGTCGGTAGAGGCCGCGGACCTAGTGTGTCAGTCCTTATCTCAGCGCTTTTTAGACAAAAAGTACAGTTTTGCACCTACCATAAATGTAGATGTTCGAGGATCCACATTGCTGCAGTCATAACCTGTGGGTAGTCCGCTGTCCTCGGTCGGCCCAAATACCAAAGTGTTAGGCTGGCGTCGGTCATGGTCGCTCAGATCTGACGTCAGTACGCCGTGGTACTAAAGCGCATGACCGACGCCATATTCTCAGTCTTTCTTGCCCCAGATGTCAGAAGGCCTAAAAAAGAAAGGCCATAGCCAAAAATAGAAAAATACCCAATCACCAATGTAGAAACAATAGTTACCCCACAAGCCACACAGCCACCCCAAACTACAGAGGGGAAGGAGGGAGGGTAAATTGGACTGCAGCAATGTGGATCCTCAAACATCTACATTTATGGTAGGTACAAAACTGTACTATGTTCTTAGTCTTACATTGCTGCAGTCATAACCTGTGGGTAGAATCCCAAAGGAAAGGGAGGTTGGCAAAATCAGAAAGCATTAGGAGCTGCTAACATGCCCTGTAAAACTGCAGTGGCAAACCCAGCCCTAGATTTAGAATAAAGAGGGAGATGGTAATGTTTAGAAAAAGTGTGCACTGAACTCAAAGTAGCTGCCTCCAAAATATCCTTAGTAGCTACTCCCCTTAAAGCAGTAGAAGTGGCAGTCGCCCTAGTGGAATGAGGTCTGATTCCAGCCGGAACCTCCTTACCATGATGAGAATAACAAAAAGCAATACAAAGGCCAATCCACTTAGAAAGTTTGTTTTGAAACAGGTTTTCCTTGTGAACCCAACGCAAAAGAAATGAATAACTGTTGAGACTGCCTGAACCCTTTAGTTCTGCTCAAATAATAACATAACTGCCTGTGAATACCCAAAGAGTGCAAAATTTTTTCCCCTTTATTTTGGGGATCAGCATAAAATGTAGGCAAATTAATAGATTGGTTTAAGGCCACATTAGAAACAACTTTCGGCATAAAAGTAGGGTTAGTACGCAGGGATACCCTATCCTTATGAAATATCAGGAAGGGTTCAACTGTCATTAGAGCCTGTAATTCAGATACCCTTCTAGCAGACGTAATGGCCAACAAAAAAGCAGTCTTCCAAGACAAAAACTTCAACTCTGAAGTAGCTGCAGGTTCAAAAGGAGGTAAAGTGAGCTTTTCCAACACAAAATTGAGATCCCAGGAAAGGAATAGGAGCTCTACGTGGGGGTCTTATGTTCTTTGCCCCCCTAAGAAATTGCTTAAAAGGGTGAGAGAATAATGGTGGGTCACATAGTGAGCAGAAATGGCTGCAGCATGAACTTTTACAGAGGAGAAAGACAAACCCTTGTCTAATAATTCTGTAAGATACTGAAGTGAAACACTCAAATTAGGCACTGAAACATCAAAGCTCTTTGTTTTGCTCCAAAGAAAAAATCTCCTCCATTTATCAGCATAAAACTTTCCTTGTACTAGGCCGTCTGGCCTCCAAAATGACATTCAAAACTCGAGGAAGCTGCGACTCACCAGGGTCTAAAACAGAATAACACCAGGCTGTCAGATGCAGGGACTGAATCCTGACATTGCGGAAATGATTGCATGCCTGGGACAAAAGGTGTGGAATTGATGGCAAAGGCCAAGGAGGCTCCCATACTAAACTCCTCAGCAGAGGGTACCAGTGCTGATGTGGCCAATCTGGAGCTATTAGAATCATGCAAGGCTTGTCCTGTCTGACCTTCAAGAGCACCTTGGAAAGGAGAGGCAGAGGAGGAAAGGCATAAACATCTTTGTGCAAAACTATGGCAGTTGGAAATTTAGTGGAGAAGCGAAAAGATCTATGTCTCGAGTCCCCCAAGCCACCGTCAACTGTTGAAATACATGAGGATCCAATTTCCACTCGTGGGGATCCACCATCTGTCTGCTCAAAACATCTGCTAAGGAGTTCTGTGCTCCTGGCAGAAACCTTGCCTGAAGAGTGAGCAAACAGCAGTCTTCCACAAAATCATAGCTCGTCTGCAAAGAGGGTACGAATGGGTTCCCCCTTGCTTGTTGATGTACCACATGACTGTTGTGTTGTCTGAATCGACACCTGTCCTGGTTGAAGTAGATCCTTGAAAGCCATCAGTGCAAATTGGACTGCTAACATCTCCTTCATGTTGATATGCAAATGTTGTAGTCTGGGAGGCCGCGTGTCTTGAACCCATTTCCCATTGAAGTGTGCTCCCCAAGCCATGACTGAGGCATCTGTCGTTAAGATCCGACTCACCTCTGGTCGGGTCACAGAGAGTCCCTTGTTTAGGTGACATTCCTGAGCCCACCACAAAAATTCCCTTTGGATGCAAGGTATTATCTGAATGACAGTGTCCAAATCGTGGCAGTGTTGAGTCCATACGCTTTTCAGATACCATTGTAGCTTCCTCATATGCAGTTTGGCATTGGGAAGCACCAGAATACAAGATGCCATGAACCCCAAGGCCTGAAGGACTGTCCTTGCAGTCAGCCTGGACCGTAGAGATAATTGCTGGAAGTAAAGGGGAAGATTTGTTTGTCCGGGGTCAAAAACGCCATCTGAGAGGCTGTATTCAGTCTCACACCCAGAAAGCACATGTCCTGAGAGGGTACTAGACTGGACTTTGTTTCGTTCACAGAATACCCTAGGCACCTTAACACTGCCATAACATACTGTAGATGGTGAAGTAACTTGACTGTCTTGAGCAAGAATCAGGCAATCGTCCAA
Organism: Protopterus annectens; assembly: GCF_019279795.1. Lineage (NCBI taxonomy): Eukaryota > Metazoa > Chordata > Ceratodontiformes > Protopteridae > Protopterus > Protopterus annectens. The sequence goes on from NC_056739.1 coordinate 824,405,456, forward strand.
ATAAGGATAAATTTGTATTCCCCTCAATCTTAAGAAGGCCATCACCTGAGCCAGGACCTTTGTGAACACCCTGGGCGCAGTAGATAAGCCAAAGGGCAATGCAGAGAACTGATAATGAAAAGTACCAGCCCGAAAACACAGGAACCTCCTGCAGCTGGGCCTGATAGGAATGTGAAGATAAGCCTCTTTGAGATCCAGAGTTACCATCCAGTGATCTTTGCCTAGCAGAGGCAGAAGCTGCTGCAAAGTTAACATCTTGAATTTTGGAATGTCCAGGTATGTGTTGAGAATAGACAAATCCAGAATTGGCCTCCAAGTGTTTCCTTTCTTTGGTACAAGAAACAGGCGAGAATAAAATCCTAGGCCTACTTCTGACGGAGGGACCCCCTGGATAGCCCCCATTTTTAAAAGTAAAGAAACCTGCTTGTGAGCCTCCAACTTTTGCTGAGGAGGAACGTCTGGCATGCCTTTGAAAGGAGGCAAGGTGTGAAAATAAAACTTGTAGCCTCGGTCTATAATGTCCAACACCCATTTGTCCTGGGTGACTAAAAGCCAATTTTGCTTGAAAAGTGCCAACTTTCCTCCCAGAGGAGCTGCCAGACAGGAAGGATCTGGCAGCTGGAAATACAGGTCATTGGGTCTGTTTACGAAAAGGCTGACCCCTGCCCTCACCTGAAGATTGTGCAGGGGAACTCCACGTCCTAGGTCTGAAAGAACCCTGAGCATGAGCTCTGCCCCTACCACATCTAGATCTGCCCCTAGACTGTAAATCAGAAGGATAAGCCCATCCCTTAGCAGGCCAATTTCTGCTAAACTTAGGGGGCTGCACCTGTAAGAATTCCTTAACTGTCTGCATGGACTTAGCTTTGTCTTCCATTTTCTTCAAAACAGACTCCACAGGAGAACCAAACAGAACTTCAGATTGAAGGGGAGCATCCAAAATTAGAGCTTTAACATGCTCTGACAAATTCTGATCCTTAAGCCAGGCGTGCCTACGAATAACTGAACCAGTGGCAGCCACCCTGGAAGAAGCCTGAAGAGCAGCAAAACCACACTGCAAAGAATGCTTACCCACCTGATCAGAGGCATGAACTAAATCCTGCAATTCCTTACACTATACCCTCTGCCAAAGCATCCACCTTAGATTTTCACTGACTTTAAGAGAAAATTCTGGTACTTCAGCATATGAAACTGGCAATTCAAAGCCCTCATCGCTAGAGTGGAAGAGGTATACACTTTTTTTTACCCCACCTATCCAAAGCTCTAGAATCTTTATCCAGAGGAACTGGATTCTTAACAGAAGCCCTGACACCCTTAGGTCCCTGGCTAATAGTTTCCGGGTCAGCTCTTGGGCTCTTATACAAATATTTATGAGCCTCTGGCACTCTACCTGTCTGGCTTGACAGGGGCAGGAGGTAAAGAATCAGGATTAAGGGAAGCTTCAGAGAAAACATCCTGAACATCCAAAACAGGGGGAATAGCCAAGGGCCTATGCTGTGGTAAAAACAAAAATTCCCTAAGCCTCTTTCGAGAATCTGAGAAATCCTGACCTTCACACTTAAAATGCTCCCTCATGGAATGCAGGGTTTCAGAAAAAGAAAAATCCTCTGGAGGGGAAGCAGAAGGACAGGAATCCTCTGCATCTGAATCAGAATAAGGAGGAAAATCCTGAATGTCCTCAGCCGAAGACTCAGAGTAATCTGAGGCATGCTCCAATCCTTCCACCTCTGGCTCCACCCTAGGCCTCTTATCCGGAGGGGGCATAGAAGCCCTGATTAAAGTAATCAAATCCTCTGCCATTTTCAGCATATGCTTTTTAGGTACAGAACCTGCAGAACTAGGGCTGACGCCAGTTGTAGACAAACCAGGCCTGACTTTGGAAGGTGCCTTAGTGACAGAAGTAGGCCTAACAACCTTATGCAAAGAAGGTACTACAGAGACTTGAGAGGCCCCCTCAGCCTGACCTGACTCCTGAGAGGCCACATCCTGCAAGATTAAAGGCTCCCCGAGATTCAGCTGAAACCTCGGCTGGATCCACAGATTCCACCGTAGTTTCCAAAGAACCGGCGTCCGTAACGGACGACTCATCCTGCTTGGACTTTAACGATTTTTCTTTATGCTTCTTAGCGGTAGCGGGCGTCGGAGGATCCGACGGCATATTGCAATTACACCGCCATCAAGACAAGTCTAGCACAATCTAACCTGCGTTTAATGGTGCGCTTATTCAATCTAGCACAAAAGCGACACCCGACTACGTCGTGCTCAGGCCCCAAGCAAGGAATAGAGAGAGTGGTAATCCCTATGAGGTATCCGTTTCCCACAAGAAATACAATTATTTACTTTTTCTGACATCCGGATTTAACTGAGGCAAGAAAAGACAAATATTCCCCAACGGGGTACTTAGCCCAACTTGGTCTTCGGTCTGAAACTCACAATACGAAAATTTCAGGACGCCGAACGGCACTTGCAAACGCTTCTGCTTCGGACCATGCGGCAAGAAAGACTGAGGATATGGCGTCGGTCATGCGCTTTAGTACCACGGCGTACTGACGTCAGATCTGAGCGACCATGACAGACGCCAGCCTAACACTTTGGTATTCGGGCCGACAGAGGACAACGGACTACCCACAGGTTATGACTGCAGCAATGTGAGACTAAGAACATCTGGAATTGGAGTACCCGACGACATAATATAGTTAAATGTTTTTCCAAAATAATGCTGGGCGACCTCCGCCCGACGCTTAATGGTGCGTTTGTTGAATGTAGCACAAAAACGACAGACCGAAACGTCGTGGTCTGGGCCTAAACAAGGTATACAGAGGGAATGGAAATCCTTATGCGGTATTTGCTTCCCACATGAAATACAATTAACAACTGTCTGACATCGTTCTGAGGCAAGAAAAGTTTCCCCAACGGTAGCTTTCAAGAAGACTTCGGTTTCAAAATTTTCGTAATTTCAGGAGCTAGCCGACCGGCACTTGCGAACTGCTTTTGCTTCGGGCACTGCGCGGCAAGAAAGACTGAAGAAAATGGCGTTGGCTGGTTCCTTTATACCCCTGTCGCACTGACGTCAGGGAAGAAGCGACGACAACCGACGCCGGACCTAGACTTTGGAATTCGGCCAACCGAGGACCCGCCCGACGGCAGGAGAACCCATCTGTTATGACTGCAGCTGTATGCACGATGAATATCATGTGGGAAGGAAAACCCCAATGGAAGATCCCAAAAATTCCTATCGGTCTGTCCAGGCTAGGGGGAAGGAGGGTGGGACGCAAGAAAGAAGGCGAGAAGACAACTAACATGGAACGTTATGGTAGGTACATAACTACTTCTTAATGTTGTCAATCTCGCCTTCATTCTTGCTGGATGGGACCGCTTCCCTAGCACCTTACCCCGGGTGGCCCATTGGAACAGACTCTTGAGAACAGTGGAACCAAAGTTGGCACGGTTTCTGGAGGCCATATCCAATTTGTAATGCAAGATAAAGGTATGAGGAGAAGCCCATGCGGCTGCTGCACAAATGGAATCTATTGGTAGCCTGTCCTGAAAATCTACAGATGTAGCTAATGCCCTAGTTGAATGAGCTCTAGGTCTTGAAGGCAGTTTTTGATTTCCAGTTTCATAGATGAAGGTAATTATTGAGGTAAGCCATCTTGAAAGGGACACTTTAGTAACTGGAAGGCCCAATTTCCCTTCCGCATAAGACAGGAAGAGCTGATCAGATTTCCTGAACCATTTAGTCCTGTCTAAATAATATCCAAGTTGGCGATGAACATCTAGAAAATGTAACTTTTGTTCCGACCAGTTGGAATAATCAGGGAAGAAGACTGGGAGATCAATCGTCTGGTTTAGGTTTGCCTCAGAGGAAACCTTAGGCAAGAAGGACGGATTAGTCCGAAGGGACACCCTGTCTTTATGGAAAACTAAGTAAGGAGGACGACTGCAAAGAGCATGAAAGTTCAGATACCCTTCTAGCTGTTATGGCTACTAGAAAAAGTGTTTTCCATGAGAGCAACTTGAGAGTATGAAGCCGCAGGTTCGAAAGGGGGTAGAATCAAGGATGCTAGGACCAAATTCAAGTCCCATTGAGGTGGGGGATCTTTGATTGGTGGCTTGAGCAAAACTACACCTCTTAAAAAGGCTTTGCAGAGTTTATGGGACAGGATACTGGAGTCCGGGACACCTACATGAAAGTTAAGATATAGCAGCTAGTTGTATCTAATGGTAGATGAGGAAGAGCCTAAATGAAAGAGCTCTGCCAGGAAGTCTAGGATAGACTGGATAGGTGCATTGAAGGGGTCTATATTTTTTGATGCTGCCCAGAGGGAAAAATGTTCCCACTTACTATTGTAAATCCTTCTGGTAGAAGACTTGAGAGGCTATCAGGATGTTACGGACCGAATGAGAGATTACTGGCTAGGGTAGGAATCGGAGAAACGATGCTGTGAGGTCGAGAGATTGGAGGGAGTGGTGCAGCTGGCCCGACTGGTGGGTCAAAAGATCTGGCACTGGGTCCAGATGCCAAGGCTGCTCCAAGAGGTAATGGAGGAACGGAAACCATATCTGTAGAGGCCAGTAAGGGGCAATGAGGATCATGGTACCTCTCGAGGCGATAGCTTTCTGAATTGAGAGATCAGTGGAAAGGGGGGGAAAGCATACAGAAGTCTCCGGGGCCAATCGTGGACTAGAGCGTCTCTGGTGGGTTGGCCTGGTAAAGGGAAGAGGGTGAAGTCGTGACACTTGCTGTTTTGGGGAGTAGCATAAAGATCGCAGCAAGGCCAGCCCCATCTTTGAAAGACTTCTTCCAGCACTGATTTTTTTTTTTTTTTTTGAGAGACCACTCGTGAGGCATGAGAATAGCTCTGCTCAACTTGTCCGCAATCACGTTTGACTTCCCGGGAATGTGCGTTGCTATCGGAAAACGCTAAGAAATCGCCCACTGCCAAAGTCGGAGTGTCTCTCGACATAAGGGGTAGGACTTGGTTCCGCCCTGTTTGTTGATGTACCACACTACGGACATGTCAGTCTGAATTGCAATAGTCCCTGTGAGAAGAGTCCTGAAGGGCTTGCAACGCTAAAAGCACTGCTCTCATCTCCATGACATTTATGTGCAAGTGGCACTCTAAAGACTGCCACGTGCCCCGGACTGTCCTGCCCTGATCATGCCCCCCCACCCGATCAGGGAGGCGTCCATAGTCACCGTGGCGATTGGGGGGGAGATGAAGGGTCTTCCCTGGAGAACTTGAGGTGATGTGATCCACCAAGACAGGTGATTCTTGCATGATTGACTTAGTAGGATGATGTGAGACATCGGGAGCTGTTGGAAGGACCATTAAGAAAACAGCATCCACTGGAGGATCCACATGTGAAAACGAGCTAAGGGGAGAAGTGTAATAGTAGCTGCCATGAGTCCCAATACCTTCAAGACTACCCTTGGCTTTGATCTTGTTGCACTGAAGTAGAAGGTAAACTTGTATGCGGATATCTAATGCTCTTTGCTCTGTTAGTCTGGCGGAAAGATGAACAGTGTCTAAGGTGGCGCCTATAAATGTAATAGATTGCCAAGGCGACAAGGCAGATTTTTCAAAATTTATTGAAATGCCTAGAGCTTGGCAAGCTTGGATGGTGAAGTCTCTGGATAAAAGCAGTTGATGCCTGGTGGTAAGGAGCCAGTCGTCCAAATATGGAAACACCTGGAATCCTTGACGTCTCAAGTGAGCCGCGACCACTGCCATACATTTGGTAAACTCAGGGGGCTGTAGTGAGACCAAAGGGCAGGGCTCTGAACTGGTAGTGACTGGCTCCCAGCCTGAAGCGGAAAAACCTCCTGGAGCGTCTGTGCATTTTGATATGGTAGTACGCATCCTAAAGGTCTATCGAGCACATCCAATTGTCCTGACCCAAGAAGGGTAGTATGGACTGTAGCGTGACCATCTGGAATTTTGTTTTTTTGACATAATTGTTTAGCTTCCTGAGATACAGTATTGGTCTCCAGTCCCTTGTTTTTTTGTACCAAAAAAAATTTGGGAGTAGATTCCGGACCCTTGCTGATCTGCTTGGATAGCTCTTTTTGACAGCAGCTTTGATATTTCTAATGCTGCTTGTTACCTTACACTGGGTGGAACGTCTGGAAGGGATCCTTTGGGTTGGGATGGGATGTGAATAAAGGGGATTTTGAAACCCTCGAATATGATCGACTGTACCCATTGTCTTGAGTGAGGGAAAGCCAGGCTTTTGGGTACAGTGATAATCTTCCCCCGACTGCCTCCGAAGGTGGACAGCCGGGCAGCTCCTCAGGGATGCTGAAAGGGTTTATCAGAGAAAGTTTCTCTGTTACACTGGTTTTGCGGACCACCTTTGCCCCTAGGGCGGCATCTATTGTTGTTCTCCCCTCTGCCTCTAGAGGGGAATCTACTTTGTGCATCAGATGAGACTCCCTGTGGTTTGCGGAACCACATCCCCCCCCCCCTGACCTTTGGGATAAGGTCGGGAAGGGGTAAAAAAAACCAGACTCCAACGGCAGAGAGTCTTACCTTCCTGCTCGCACCTAGTCAATGTATCCTTCAGCTGAGGTCCAAACAACGTTGAGCCATCAAAGGGGGAATTGGTGAAGGACGCCTTGAAAGGGTCCGCAAAATTGCAAAGCCGCATCCAGGCGTGATGTCGTAAAGCTACACCTGTGCCTGCGGCCCTACTCGCCCCATCAGCCACATATGAGATAAGCCGCATGGAGGAGTTGACAATCGAATTCAGGGTTGCCAACTGGGATTTCATTTAGTCTTGGAACCCCTCAGCTGTTGGATCCTGCATGGCCTCACCCATATCCTTGAGTAAATCCCTCTGGAGATGGGTGAAAGTGACACAAGTAGTTCGACCACATGGCAAAGGTCGCTGAAGAAAACATCTGCTTACCATACCTGTCCATGCTCCTAGACTCATTAGGAGGATGGACAGGTACCGAAGGATCGGCTAACTCCTCCTTAGTGGCTGCGGCCACCACCATGGCATCAACAGAGACAGCTTTTGATAGGAACGGTTTCTTTTTTGGGGCAGTAATAAATTGTCTGCCTCCTTGGGGTAGGTTCCACTGAATCAGGGGCCGTCCAAGCCTTCCTTGCCACCACTTCTATGAGGGGGTCAAGGGGAGGAGACACCCAGGAGGTGGAAGGGCGAGAACCAAACGCCTCAAGGTAAACAGACTCATCCTCTGAAGGGTTAAGGGCGGACCAGTTCCCCTTGTTTAAGGATTTCAAGGATGTCAGCAAAAGAGACATAGGTTCATAGGTTTATACTAGGCTATCTGCCCTAAGGCATTTATAAGCCTAGCCCAAACTTTTGCGGCTTACGCCACCCCTTATATGGAAAAATACTGTGCCCATTAGTTTGTTGTGCCTCTGTCCAGCAGTGGCAGAGATGATTCCCGGGGTAATCCTACCATCTCCCATCCACAGGTCAAGATTTCTCTTGAACAGAGCCAGCGAGGTGCTCTGCCTCACATGGACCAGGATTTTATTCCACAGCATAGTGAGTCTGAGTGATAAATCTATCCCTCCAGCACGTCCTATTTATATCCGTGCTAAGGTTTAAGTCGCTTGCTCTAATGGTTTTGGTGGATTTGGATTTTTTGAGGTGGAGCGTGTCCATTAATTCCGGGTTGGACATGGCCTTGTATGTCAGGCACGTCACCTCTGTGCAGATGTTATGCGACTAAATAGAGCTGGAGTTTCTTCAATCTGGCAGCATATGACAGATTTTGGAGTCCCTTTATCCTTATGGTGAGGAACTTTTGGGGTCTCTCCAATTGCTGCAGATGTCGGGCGAGATACATCCCGAATGGGGCATTGTACTCTATCATTGGTCTGATAAGTGAAGAGTACAGGGGAACAATGACCTCACTAGATCTGGATGTGAATCCCTTCATGATCAGGTGGGCAATGTAGAAGGTCTTTCTAACCACTTTAGCAACGTGAGTGTCAAAAGAAAGGCCACTGTCAACCTGGGTCCCCAGGTCCCTGATAACCTCTTCTGTGCTTAGTGGATTGCCACCTATATGGTAGCTTGGGGTTCCCTTGTTTTTCCCGAAGGGTATGACTATACTTTTTTTGGCGTTTAACTTCAGGCCATGGCTCTGGCACCAGCTATCCGTTTCCGTGAGTCCCTTTTGAAGGATATCCGTGTCAGATGCACTTTCCACTATGGCGCCCAGTTTGCAGTCTTCTGCAAACTTCGTCAGCCAAAGTCCTCCCATGTTGGCCTGTACTTCTGAGAAGTAGATGCCGAACAATAGGGGGCCAAGGACCGAGCCCTGTGGGACACCACTTGTGACCGGCTTGGAGTCTGACACAGCGCCAGCAACTCTAACCCCGTGGGTTCTGTCCTTAAGCCAGTTTGCAACCCATCTTGTGACATATGGGTTTACATTTAAGCTGGTAAGTTTTTCTACAATACCAGAGTGGTGCATTGTGTCGAAAGCCTTTGCAAGGTCAAGGTAGGCTGTATGGACTACCTTTTCCTCATCAATGGCCTTGGTGACTGTTACGAAGAAGTCGACCAAGTTCAAAGGCATGATCTGCCTTTGAAGCCAAACTGGGTCGGGTCCAATGTCTCCAAGTCCCCTATATCTTTGTTTATGAGCTCCATTATGATCCTCTCCATAGCTTTGCAGACTAGACTTGTTAAGCTTATGGGGCGGTAATTACCAGGGTCCTTTGTGGAGTGGGACCACAGTTGCCGTACGCCACTCCTTGGGCACGTATCCTGTGGTAAGGCTGAGATTAAACAGCTGCCTTATGTGCGGGTTTAATTCCTCATTTAGCTCGTGTAGCACACAGCCGGGGACACCATCCGGTCCCATTGATGCTGTGTTTTTAGCTTTAAAGAGAGCAGCTTTCACCTGCGCATTTGAGATGTCTGGGAGGCTACACTCCACTGGGATAGTTCTCTCTCCTTTAGGGGGGGGAGAGGGGGGTGAAGTTTGCACTGAACCTGCCAGTACGTTGGCAATGTCTGTGGGTTCAGTGATTTTTGTATCATTTTTGGACTAATTTCTGAGCATATCCGAGTTTCCACCCAGTTCCTAACACAGCTGAAGGCCTTATGATTGTCCTTTGAATCCATGGCAATTTTTCTCTCAAAATTGTCCTTAGTTGAAATTATGATGATCAGGGGTGACTTCCCTTTTATGGATTTTGTTCCATCATGTAATAGCTTTCTCCTCTTATTGTAAAGTTTGTTTATGGCTGGGATCCACCAGACTGGACGTTTGCCCTTTGTGGACAGAGTCTTGGTTTTATTTGGGATTGCCTGATCCATGCAGTCCTGGAGGTGTTCATAGAAGGCATTTGTAAGGGCTTCCGCAGCTTGGGTTGTGGTTTCCACTGGCTCAGGGGCCTTGAAGGATACCACACCAGTCTTAGTAGTGTGAAGTTTGCTTTAGAGAAGTTCTTCACTGTGGTCTTTTGTTTGGGGTGGGGGCGGGATGTGGATTTCCAGTGAGATTAGTTTATGATCAGATCTCACCAATGAGAGATATACTTCTGGTGTGGAGCATTTTGTCCCCATGTTTGTGATGAGATCTAGTATACTTTCTCCTCTCGTGGGAACAGTGACTAGCTGTTCCATGGCATTTGAATTTATGAACTCCAGGAACCGTTGGGCTAGAAAGTTAGGGCTCGAGTAATGTTCCCAGTCTATATTCGGGTAGTTGAAGTCACCCAATATGATGGTGTTTGGAGATACATTTATACCCTCCAGTGTCTTCAGGAAGGCTGTGTGGGGTTCCTGAGTTTGAGAGGGTGGCCTGTAGCATGCTACAATTTGTAGAGCAGTTTTGCCTATGGTTAGTTGCACCTGGATGGTTTCCGAAGCTTCGTGCGTTGCCACCAACCTGGAGGTGTGGGTATTCTTTATGAATATGGATACACCCCCCTCCTTTTGTGGTGTGGTCTGGGTTTTGGGGCCGGAACGCATGATATGAGGTAAAACCCAATAGTGCTGGGGTGCTCTCAGGAGCCTTGAACCAGGTTTCAGTTACAGCACAGACATAGATGTTCTCCATACTGAGAAGGGCCTCGAGTGCGTGCATTTTGAGATTTAGACTTCTGGCATAGAGCAGCATTACCCTCAGTTTCTTCCCATTTTTGTTTTCTAGGGTGGTAGGTTTAGAATTTGAGCCTTGCCTAAAAAAGGCACTATGGGGGTGGCAAGAGCCTTAGCCAATATCCGGAATCCCAGGGGTGACAGGTGCAAGTTGTCCCTTGCGAAGCAGCGTGGCTTGTCAAGCATGTCATCCCAGGCAGACACTGGATCCCCTTTGAATGACACCAGACATTAAGCCAATTGTTAAAGCTGATCATCTTTCTCTTATATTGTGGCATCATTCTTGGTGAAGGGCTACATAATCCGAGAGCTCCTCTATGTCTCTTTTCATGTAGTCCAGGGAGGTACGTCTCAGGTCGTTCACACCAGCAAGGACAATGACTGTCATATTTGTACTTGCCGTGGAGTGACCCGAGTGCTTGTGTTATGTGGCGGATTCTAGCGCCCAATAGGCAGCTTACTGTGACCCTCTCCTTGTTCAGCCTGGTGAGTGGGACGTCAGTGTGTCTGACAACGGAGTCACCTATGACAAGTATGTTTGGTGTTGTATTTGGCCTTAAGGGCTGTGACTGCTTTTGTGGTTTATGTGTTGCTTGTGGGGTGTCCTGAGGTAGCAGTTGTTTGGGTGTCTGCTTTGGAGGCCCCTGCTGTTTAGGTAAATTTTTACTCAGAGCCTCCGAGTATGTCTGTGTGTTTATGTGTTTGATTCAGTGGTGTGGTAGCATTATGTGAGGCTGGTTTTGTGGTGTGTGTAGTTGCCTTCTCCTCCTGTCTGGTCTTGCCAGTCCTGAGTTGAGAGCGCTCAGCCTCCAGTTTGGCTAAATAGCTGCATCTCTCGCAAGTATTTGTGTTATGTGGGAGGAGGAGAGGGTTGTCTGTGTACATGAGGCAATTGTAACATTGCCTCAATATTCCCAAATTTACCAACTGGGCAGGAGAGGACGCCAGCATCTGGCCCTTCGACATGCTAGAAAAATTAAGAAGTTTGGTATGAGACTGAATAAGAGAGGACTTAGTAAGGAAGTGGGTACTCCTGGGGGGGGGTTCGCAAGTGAGGGACTTTGTATAATATAGAAGTGACAAGTGCTGAGCTTTTTTTTTTTTTGAGGAAAAAAAAAACTTTTAGGAACAAGTGCTGCGCTTTTTAGTCAAGGGATATACTGTTTAGGTTACTAGTAGAGCAGTTCTAAGGGAAAAAATGAAAAACAGACTTTATGGAGCCAGAAAAAGTTTAACCTTGTTAAACTTGCGCTGCCCGATGCTGCTCTAGTGGCAACTCCGCGTCCTCAGAGGGGGACCGAGGGGAACCTTCAGATTCCTCCAAGTCGGTGTCAGAGGTGATAGACTCAAGGCAGTCAATGTGCTTCCTCTTGCACCGTCTCTTCTGAGGGGGTTCTCCTACTGTATCAGGAGGCCTCTGAAGAGGAGGATATTCCCAATGGGGTAGACACTGGGTCTAGCACGCTCCGCATGAACTCGAAGGCGCCCTGATCAGCCAAGGCTGAAGGTCTCCGCTGAGGAGACAAGGACCCCCCAGGCACAGACAGGGACGGCTCCAAGGCCAATGTCAGAGCCAAACTCACCAGCGCCGACGCTTCGAGGGGGAGAACGGGGTCAGACAAGGGTCTGATGCCACTCACCCCCTCGGAGCAAAGGGAAGCGCTGCGCAGAGATCCCTCCAAGGAGGAAATCAGAGCAGACTGAGCCGAAAGGGAAGGTATCGGCTCAGACGCACAGACAGCCACGGCTCCGAACTCGAGAGTCGGAGGAGGAATAGAAGCAGGGATGGGAATAGCCGCTGACTGTTGAGTAGAGCTATACAGCATTTGGGCCAGTGCCTCGAACTTGAGAAGTCTACTCACCACCCTTTGTAAGTCATGGTCGGACAGCCTGGAAGACAGAGGAATGAGACCTATGGCTCCGCTCCGACAGAAGAGGGGATCCCGGAGCAGAGTGGATGGAGCCGATGGAAGGGGACCTCAACCTCTTCTTTGAAGGTAGCTCCGATAAGACTATCGGAGCCAACCGAGTCTTAACCTCGGCTCCGGCCGGAGCCGAGGTAACGGGTTTGACCACTTCGAAACATCGACTCCAGCCGGAGCAGATGTCGAAGCAGCCTTAATGCTCCCAGCAGACAGGTCTGAAGCTGGAGCTGACGGCCTGGAAGTCTTTGAAGGCTTCCCCGATGCAGACTGGGTCGAGGGGCCTTCAGGCTTTAACAAGCCTCAAAGTATAAGTCTGTTTTTGCGTTCCTACAGGACTCCAGGGCTGAATGCATGGCAAACAGCACACGAGTCCTGCAGGTGTGCAAAGGTCCCAAGACACAAGAAGTGTGACCGTCTGTCAGAGACATTTTCTGACAGCACGAATCGCACTTCTTGAAGCCTGAGACCTTGGAGTCTTTAGACATCCTAAATTGTGTACACAGACGCACCCTTTAACCAAATGAAAAAATCCAGTCACACTGAAAGGGGAAAAAGGAGTGGGCCAAATGCCTAAAAGTTAAAAAGGAATAAAAAGGGTATACAAACACAAGGGAGACCCGATTTAACCTGAGGGGATACTCTATATTAAAAGCTAAACTAAATAGAAAGGATAGGGGTAGAAATTTGAAGTTTTTGACAAGAAAAACTCACTAACCTGCCAGAGCCGGTAGAAGAAAGCACCTAGTCAGCTAAGCGGCAAACTAGATCTGAGTAGTTACCTCCTAGCATTGTGGGATATAGGGGAGCCTCGAGCCGGTGGAATAAGCTCTCGAGCTTTAGTACTGGCCGGAGCAGAGGATCGGCTCCGAACCCATCCAGCAAGAATGAAGGTAAGATTGGCAACTTAACATTGAGTTAGCTGCACTTGTTTGTCTGGCGTGAGGTAAGCCATCTGGGCCGTTGGATTTAAGCTGGCATCCAGGAATATAATCTGTTGTGAGGGCACTAGTTTTGACTTATTTTCGTTTAGTGTGTACCCTAGAGAAATTAGCAACTTTTTCACAAACGCCAAATGCTGTAGAAGAATGTCCATCTCTGCTTGATTGAGGCAGTCGTCCAGGTATGGATATATTTGAATTCTTTTGTCTGCAAAATACAATTACTGGTGCCAGGCACTTTGTGAAGACCCTGGGCGCAGTAGATAAGCCAAAGGGCAGTGGAGAGAATTGGTAGTGCATTGTATCAGCTTTGAATTGGCGGCATCTTCTGCAATTTTGTCTGATAGGGACATGCAGGTATGCCTCTGACGTCCAGAGTAACAAGCCAAGCCTTCTTGCCCAGCATGGGTAGAAGCTGCTATAATGTCAACATTTTGAATTTCGGAATATACAGGTAAGTATTCAGAATTGAAAGGTCCAATATAGGCCTCCAGACTGTCTCCTTTCAGGGGACCAGGAAGAGTCTCGAGTAAAATCCTTGTCCCTGTTGTGGTACTTTTTGCATAGCTCTCATGCCCATGAGGGCTGAAATTTGATTTCGTGCCTCTGGCCCATTGATTTTGTGGCAGGTCTGGCATTCCTTTTAGCTTTGGTAAAGTATGGATGTGGAATCTGTAACCTATTCAGGACCCACTTGTCTTGGGTGATTGTCTGCCAGAAAGTGCTAGTTTTCCCCCTAAGGGGGCTTCCAGAAGGGACGTGCTTGGTGTACGCAAAGGAAAGTCATTGTGACGGTTTCCTGTAAGGTTGAGACTTGTCCTCACCTCCTTTTGGGGTTGAGGTGCCCCACTGTCGTCTATTTGAGCCTTGGGGTTGAGATTTGCCTTTTGGGTGTCTGTATCTGCCTCTCTGTGGCCTGACACTGGAAAGGACCAATTTTTTGTTGGCCAATTTCTGCTAAACCGAGGTGGCTGTACCTGTACGAAATCCGACTGTTTGCATAGATTTAGCTTTATCCTCCATTTTCTTTTACACCTCTTCTGCCTTACACCAAAGTATATGTTGTACAGGAGCAGCCAATAATTTTGCCTTAACATGATCCGGTAAACTCTGTTCTTTTAACCAAGCATGTCTTCGAATAACAGAACCTGTAACGGTAGCTCTACAAGAGGCCTCAAGAATCAAAACCACATTGCAAGAGTATGTTTTCCCACCTGTTCATCTGCATGCAAAAAATCCTGCATTTCTTTACAAATCAGGAGCTTCTGAGCTAGCAAGCATTTTCTGTTTTAACTGAGCCATTAAAATATTGTTGGTACTTAAGCATGTGAAACTGGCAATTTAAAGCTCTTACTGCTAAAGTTGCAGACGTGTATACTTTCTTCCCCCATCTATCCAAAGCTCTGGAATCTGTCAGAGGGTACTGGATTTTTTTGCAATGGAAGCCTCAACCACTTTTGGACCCTGGGAAATAGTTTCTGGATCAGCAGAAGGGTTTTTGTAAATAAACTTGAGAGTCAGGGACTCTAATACCTATCTGGCTTGGCTGGAGCAGGGGGCAGAGTCAGGAGATGAAGTGGATTCAGAGAACACATCATCCACAATGTCTAGCACAGGCGGAATAGCCAGGGGCCTGTGCTGAGGCAATAAGAGGAGATCCCGGAGCTTTTTCTTGGATTCTGAGTATTCCCCAGAAGAGTAATCCTCAGGAGGAGAGGCTGAAGGGATAGATCCCTCAGCATCAGAGTCCTCATGGGGGGGGTAAAGAATATCCCTGGTCTGAAGAGGAATCAGAGGAAATGGAAACCTGCTCAGAGGAGTCGGTCTGTATCCTGCCTAGCCTTTTCTCCAGAGGGGGATGGGAACCCCTGATTAGAGTAATGAGGTCTTCGGCCATTTTAAGCATCTGTTTCTTAGGCATGGAAGACTGACCAGGAGAATGCTGTACTTGTTTCTTTGTCTTTAATGGTACCTTTGTCTTAGCTGTTTTAATGGTAAGTTCTGAAGGTCTGAAAACACCCTCAGAAGCCGGTGCCTGCTCAGCAGCTCCAGACCCATCTGAGGGATGTTTCCATAGGCCCAATACCTTGAGTTTCCAGAGGCCTAGATGTCTCCACGTGGGAGTCACGCGGCCTGTTGCTCTGAGGTAGCGGGTGTCGGGGGCTGTGCAAGCACCTCACTGAGAACCGGCGACTGGCCTAGAAGAGGTTTAGTCGGTTTTGGACCTCTGATGCCGGTCTTTATCCTTGTCTTTGCGTTTTTTCGGTATTGAGGTAGTAGGCTGATCCGACGGCATGGTATAATTGAACCTTCGGCCAAAGTAGTGTAAAGCAAAATCAAAACGTCTCTTTATAGTGCATTTGTTGAATCTAGCACAAAACAGACTAGTGACGTCGTGATCAGGGCCTAGGCATGGAATACAGGAAGAGAGGTATTCCCACAAGAAATACAATTTATTATTTTTTTCTGACATCGGTCTGAGGCAAGAAAAAGGTTTTCCCAACGGGGTACTTCGCTTTATTGAAGACTTCGGACCTGAAATTCAACTTCAAAAATCTCAGGAGTCGGCCGACCGGCACTTGCAAACTGCTTCGGGCACCGCGCAGCAAGAAAGACGGAAGAAAATGGCGTCTGATGCATATTATATACAGCTGGCGCACTGACATCAGGGAAGAGGAGACAGCAACCGATGCCGGACCAAGACTTAGGAACTCTGGCCGACTGCGGGACCGCCTGACGGCAGGATAACCCAAGTGTGATGACTGCTGCAGTGTAACACGATGAACATCTGCATGCTTGGGGTTGCAGCAACCCTTCTGGTCAGAGACAGGCTCCATAGGAGAATTCAGGTTTGAAGACTCTCTGTGCAGAGGAGAAATTGGCAATACCCCAGTGTGCTTGGCCTCTTCCATACCCCACCCACCAAAAACCTGACACCTTGTCCTTGCTGGTGTCAAACCAAACTGTGCAAGTCCTTAAAGTTTCAACATGACAAGTTATCCAAGTGACTTTACGGGAGGTATCAGAAGCTGACAGTTGGCACACAGAGTAACCCCTCTGCAAGGCCTCATGTTCTACAGTCTTCTATATCACATAGGTTAAAAGTAACCCACAGTAATCACAACCCTGACCATCACAACCCTGACTACCACAATTTATAATGGGTGAATCAAAGCTCCCTGACAATATCACCAACAGAAAAAGGAAATTGCATTCAATCCTTCACATGCTATACTTTACCTAATTACCACATAGCTACAGGTAAATCACTATGGCACAAACTAAAAATCGGCAAGAGATTTACAGTGCAGCTGAAAAGAACACTTACAGCACTATGCTACATAATGTAAAATCAATAAATGTAAAAATATATAAAAAAATGCTTTATTCTCTGCGAATACAAAGTGCAAAATCCCTAAGTGTTATAGTTGACAGCATCAACTGAAGTAGCAAAGATAGGAAAACCAGATCACTAACTCCATAAGCCAAGATGAATCACAGGCCTCTTCTCAGATACTGACATCAAGTCAACAGGCAAACTGGCCAAAGAGTACAGGGCAGAAGTTAGAAGTGTTAGGAGAGTTCCAAATGAAGTCTAGCAAAAGCAGGAAATATGGACAAAATGCACTATGATCTTGGCTTTCTGAGATCAGATCAAACTTAAATACTTGGACTACTCCACTTGTTAACTATAGGATATGAAAGTCTCGATGTTGACACCTGACAGCTTGTACTTTAAAGGCCATTTGCACAAAACCTGATTTACTTGAAGTCACTCTTCAGGCTGCATCAGAAAAACTGCTGCCAAACCAGTCAAAAATCCTTCCATATACATCAAAGCAAATGCCTGGAATGACAACATAGACCTTACAGAAATGACAAGTCAAAAACAGCATGCCAAAGGTGTAAAACAGTTTAAATAAATGTAATCCTGGTTCGTGCTTGGTTTAGCAGCCATACATTAAGCTCCTCATATTCTTCCAAAGCCTCTTCAAACTGTGCTGGTGTGAATCCCTTTGATATACAGCGTTGCTCTGCCTCGGAGTATTTGACACTGCGAACTCCTTTATCAGGAACCATTTCTCTAATCGTGGCAAAGATTACATCTGATGGACGCTGGGTTCTGAATTACAAAAATGGAGAAATTACAAAGTGAGCATTAACTTTTACAAAGTGAGCATAACTTTTACAAAGCGAGCTTAACTTTTACAAAGTGAGCATAACTTAGGCAGCAGAGATTACCTGCATCAATTCTTGAAAACTTTAAATTTTTTAGACCACTGTACTGGTAATGAAAACTCTTCCATCACCTTAACCCCCCATTAATGAAAACTGTTCCATCACCTTAACCCCCCACTCCCCAGAGAACAGAACATAATTTACTGTGAGCAGAATAAAAATTCAGCATTTTAAAATGAGAGACTTCATTACCTAGCAGTCTGCCCCTTGTCACCAAGAAGAGAATCTTTAGACATCTCCATTAATCTCATTGCTTCGTTCACATCCTCCTTCTCGACTATATCCACCAAACGCAATCGGGCCTATAGGAAATTAGAAAATTTCATAAATAGACAAATTGGAAATCTCGTTACAAGCTACATCCAGTCAGGCTATAAAAACCCAGTTGGGGCACAGTAAATTGTACACTGTATGCAGCACATGGTGTTTCACCACAACAAAGCATAATTACGCAGATGCCAAATGGTTCATCGCAGCGTTGTGCCAGCACTGTCAGACCGAGACAAGTGCAATGCCCTCTGGGATTGCCAGCAATTGCCCAAGTCTCCGCCTCTCAACACTGGCCAGTCCGATGTCAGACCATGACATCCTATTCAAACAAATACTACAAAAAAAAAATAAAGTATTATTCCAGAAACAATGTAAGATTGTATAATTGATTTATGGAATTTGTCAGTGGTCAACTAGTCAGCAATTTTAATAAATTTGGATTAAGCTTGGCTAGGCTTAAAATGACTTAGGCTGATGCCAGTGTCAAAAGTCAATGCTGTGCTTGGACATTCTCTAACCCAATTCAATTCAAGGTACTCAAAAAAAAGTGAGCTAGCCACAGCTCAACATCATTCTACAGGAACATACATAATACAAGGGAGCTAGCTGCATGTGGGTATCCTGACCAAGTTTTCCTTTCCCACAACCTTCAGCAAGATGTCAGGTAGAGCAAAACCATGACGAGAAAAAATTCTGGAAAACCTACCAGAAAAGTTGTTTAATGTAAAAAAGCTGATTAAACATCTTGTTAGAGCAGTTTGCTCAGGTAATACAGACCTACTTCATGCTCAAGCCTGGTGGCAAGATGGGTAGGAAGAGACTACACCAGTAATCACCAATTTTATATCCTATGTAGAGTTATACTGCACTATGTTCACATCTCTCTACTACATTACTGTCCATAAAGACTCGCGCATTTGTTACCCTAACAAATGGCTGAACAAACTAATGTGTCCTGCATGGACACACTGGCAAAACCTTTTAGAAAAATGTCACTTGCAGTGTTTACAAAAAATATGGCTAGCATTTCAAGCAACTGCAGCTCTGTGAGAAACCCTTGTGATGGTTTTCCAATGAAAAATACAATTTGCTAATTTACAGATCAAAAAAAAAAAAGTTACTCACCATAACGTTTCAAGCAACTGCAGCTCTCTGTGAGAAACCCTTGTGATGGTTTTTCCAATGAAAAATACAATTTGCTAATTTACAGATAAAAAAAAAAAAGTTACATACTCACCATAACGTTTCATCTGAGTAGGTACTTCATTTGTCTGCAACCTGTGGGCATCAGATCCGAGCCGGCAGCTTTACAAGCTAGAGATCTGAGCTCCAACCTCCTCCCCCTTACCCATAATACCCTGCTACCTCCTTCCAATCCTCAGATCGCGTTTGCCCATCTATAGAACCTCAACGACAAAACAACCTGAACAATCCCAACCTAAGGATTAAACAAATGACCTGAGAAACCATCCTAGGTGATCAAAGAACCAGGTTAGGGGGAAGGAGGGAGGGTCGACTGCTAACAAATGAAGTTACCTACTCAGATAGAACGTTATGGTGAGTACATAACTTCTTTATCTGAAGTAGGTAACTTCATTTGATAAAGCTGTGGGACAGAGTCCCCAGCTACCAAAAACTTGGGGAGGTCCTCAAGGAAGGATATTCCGGAGCACTGCAGAGTCAAAGGCTGTCCTACCTCTAGACACTAAATCCAATTTATATTGAGAGAGAAAGATGTGAGAGGACGCCCAAGTAGCCGCAAAGCAAATGTCATCCAAGTAGCCATAGAGTGGGTAGAATGAGCATGAACCCCTGTAGGTCCCGGCAGGCCAGATAGTTTGTATGCGAGCAGCATGCAATTCGAAATCCATCTGGCCAGAGTTACCTTCGACACAAGCTTACTGAAGGGTTTTGCAAAGGAGACAGAGCTGATCAGACTTGCGGAATGCAGCTGTTGTGTGTAAATAAAAACGCAACTGTCTATGAACATCTAACAAATGAAGTTTGTATTCCCCTTTGTTTTGATAGTTGGGGGAAAAAACTGGAAAATTAATGGACTGACTGAAGTTCGCCTCAAAGGCCACTTTAGGTAGAAAGGCTGGGCTTAGTCTTAAGAGAAACCCTGTCCTTATGGAAACAAGATACGGGGCTTTAATACTTGAGGTCCTGAAGTTCCGACACCCTTCTAGCAGAGGTAATCGCTACCAAAGAGAGTTTTCCAAAACAAGAATTTCAAATCAACAGAAGCTGCAGGACCAAAAGGAGGTCCAGTCAGAGCCTGAAGGACCAAAGTTAGATCCCATGGAGGGGACAGGGTTCCTAGTAGGAGAGAGGAACGTACCTTTCAGAAAGGTCTTGCAAATCTTTGTGGACGCAAGGGGATTGACTGTCCCCAATGTGAAAATGGGAGATGGCAGCCATTTCAACCTTTACAGTAGAAGAACTGGCTCCTTACTGAAAAATATGAGACAGGAAATAGAGCACTGCTGGGATGGGAGCAGTGAAAGAGTCCAATTTCCTATGAAACGCCCAAATGGAAAAACGCCTCCATTTACTATTGCAAACCTTCCTGGTAGAAGGCTTATGTGCCTCTACCAGGATAGATCTGACTGCAGACGAGATACCGGGAGTCCTAGTAACTAATGGAACTGGATCAACCAAGCTGACAGCTTGATGGATCAACCAAGCTGACAGCTTGAGGTCGACCAGATTCGGGGGTATCAATCCCAAAGGATGAGTTATCAGATCCAGGATGAGATCCAAGATCCAGAGAGGAGCTATAAGATGAGACCGTAGGCATGGGAACCAGGCTAGACGAGGCCAGAATGGGGCTAGGAGGATAATCTTGTTCCCTAACAGACAAGCTTTCTGTAAGAATTTTGTCAACAGAAGAAGATAAGCATTAAGACCAGGTGGCCAAGCATGAACTAGAGCGTCTCTGGGACTTTCCCCCGGAGGGGGAATTGGGAGTGAAAAAACTCACTGCACTTCGCGTTGGAACGCGGCGCAAAGAGATCACAGCAAGGCTGACCCCCACTTGCGGAAAATCTGTTTCGCTACTAAGGGATTCAGAGACCATTCGTAATGCAAGAGGATAGTGACACTTTGTCCACTAGGATGTTGGACCGACCGGGAATGTGCGCCAACAGAAAACGGCTGGTGGATATTGCCCAGTTCCAAATTCTCATGGCCTCTCGGCAAAGAGCAAGACCTGGTCCCCCCTGTTTGTTGATGTACCAGACCACTGACATGTCTGTCTGAATTGCAATAGTCCCTGGAGGGAGAAAGGCATGAAGGGCTTGCAACACTAGAAGCACTGTCCTCATCTCCAGAACACTTGATATGCAGAACTGAGTCCACGTACCTTGGAGAGTTCTGCCCATGTAAGGCCCCCACCCGAGGAAAGAAGAGTCTGTAGTCACCGTGGCTTGGGGTTATGGCAAACTGTCGACATTCCCGAAGCTCTCGAGATTGGAGCCACCAGATGAGGGAATGTCTGCAAACTCTGCTGAGAGGAATCTGCAAGTCCAACAGGTGAAGGATGGACCACTGAACCTGCAAAGTTCACTGGAGAATCCTCATGTGTAAGCGAGCTAAGGGCGCGAGATCGATTGCTGCTGCGATGGACCCTAAAGCCCTGAGGACCAACTCCTCTGATGGTGCCAGTGACTGAAGGGCTAAACCGTGTAAGGTCAAACTGCGAAGTCTGTCAGATGTCAAGAAGGCCTTGGTCTGAAGCGTGAATTTTGGCCACTACAAACTCCAAGACTAGAACTGGTTGATGGGAGGACTTCAAGTTTATGGTGATCACCAATCGGGACACTAGAAGTAGGAAGCAATCCATGGCTAAGCAGAGCAGATGCCTGGTGGGGGTGGTAAGGAGCCAGTCGTCGAGGCAAGGAAAAACCTGTATTCCCTGAAGTCTCAACAGCTACAACAGCCATGACCTTGGTGAACACCCTGGGGGCTGTGGTGAGACCGAAGGGTAGGACTCTGAACTGGTAATGACTGGCCCCTATGGATCGCCTGTCCATAAGAATGTGATCGTATGCATCCTTGAGGTCTATGGAGCACATACAGTCCTCCTGCAGCAGGGGTAGAATGGATTGAAGCATGACCATCCGAAATTTCTCCTTGGCAATTAAGAGGTTCATTGTTGAAAGCTGTCCTATCCACAGGGGGACTAAGAATCCTATCTGACCTCCTGGGGACTGGCTCTACAGTATCTGGTTCCTTCCATGCCCTGGTAGTGATGAGGTCAACCAGGGGGTCGGCCAGAGGGGACACCCAAGAGGTAGACTGGCCTGGGAACACAAGACTCGTTCGAGGAAGGCTTTTGGGCTGAGCACCCCCCCCCCCTTTTAGGCAAGCACTTCCATAATATCTCCAAGGAGATGTCCTCGGGGGGGGGGCCTTCCCCTTCCTCCAAATCGGCATCTTCCGTGAGGGACTCTGGGAGTCCAACTGCCTCCTCTTACACTTGCGTTTGTGAGGGGCCTCTTCGGTGGGACTGTCCAAGGAGGGCTCACCAACAGGGTAGTATTCCACCAGTGGGATGGGCTGGGGTGTCAATGCAGGCTGTCCCTGGGACTGGATGATGAAAGACAAGCCCAGCTGCAAGGGAGTGGGGGCAGGATCAGAAGAAAGAGCAAGGGGTCTCAAACCTCTGAAGAGGACTCTCTCCACCACATCAAAAGCAAAGGGTGAACTGATCTCTCTGGGCTCAGTGGTTAACACCCTCGGATCCGGCGTGGGGATCGGTGTCTGAGCCAAAGTTCTCGGACCAGAGAGGGGAAGTGTGCTCTGACTGAAACTGAGCCGAATACACACTGGCCCCCTCGGATCAGACTCACTGCTCTCGGCCCCGAGAGCTCTGATCTGAAACGGGATCCAACAAACGAGGGCATGGCCGGCGTCGAGGTAGCGATAACCATCGGCACAGGCTCCCTGACTCAGACTCCTTGGATCCGAAACCTGATAGTGGATTGGAGAAGGAGCTATCTGGGCAAAAAGTGTGGCTGAACTCCCCCCCAGCAGCAGCACTCCCATCTGCAGTTGGGTTTGGAGGAAACTACGCACCATCTGGTCCATATCAGCGGAGAGGCTACAGGTTAACCTTGAGGAGGCCACCGAAGCTGGCCGGGAGGGCAGCCCCGATGACCTTGAAGATGGTTGGGCCTCCTCCAGGGAGGAACATGGGAAACAGAGCCGAGGGGAGGAAGGCCCGGAGACCTTCTGGGGAGAGGACAGTAGCTTAAAAGGCGGGGCCGAGTGGGCCTGCCGCTTGTGGCTTTTATGCCTCTTTCTCCCCCTCATATTTTTTTTTTTTTTGAGTCCCTCCTGGGAAGTGGGAGGTAGAGTTCCAGCCAGGGGAGAGGGGACAGCAAGCTGAGCAGCTGAGGCTGTAGCCGAGGGAGAGGGGGAGGAGGAAGCAGACTCCACGGGTAGGAGACCTGCCAGAAATCAGCTTATTCCTCCTATCCCTCAGTGACCAGGGGTTAAAGGCTGTGCAAATTTGGCAGCCCGATGACAAATGTGGTACCCCCAGGCAGAGAACACTGCGTGTGGCCATCCGCTGGGGAAAGCGTATGGCCACACAGTGCACACTTTGAAAAGATGGCCTTTGGAGCCTCGGCCATGATTTCTAAACTAAAAAACACAAGCGCCCACACAAACACTATAAGGGGAAAGGTTCACCAAGCTTTAAACTAAGAGGGTAAAACTCAGGGGGTTTAAACTAGGAAATTATACTATCCACACACACAAAAGCTAGAAAGATTGAGAACATTTTCTACTCTCAATCGCCTAAATGCTAGGAGCTCGAGAAGCTCGTGCCTGACAAAGCCGTGGCAAACAAGATCTGAGGATTCGAAGGAGGTACCATGGTATTATGGGTAAGAGGGAGGAGCTTGGAGCTGTGATCTCTAGCTTGGAAAGCTGCCAGCTCGGGTCCGATACCCACAGGTTGATGATCAAATGATGTTACCTACTTCAGATGTACAATTGTGTACACTTGCCATAAATGTAGATGTTAGTGTATTCACTGCTGCAGTCATTACATTTGGGTAATCTGCTGGCAGGTTGCTGTCCCTTCTTCCATGACGTCAGGGGTATGAAACATGCAGCCGATGCCATTACAGCAGTTTCTTGCCCAAGATGTCAGGTGTCCCCCAAATGGGGAGCAAAATATATACAAGTCATAAAAAACACAAAAACATACCTCCAAACAAAAGCAAATACACCAAAAAGGCTTTTCAGCATAGTAAAAGAAAGTAGAGGTATTGTAAGAGAAAAACAGGGGGCTGGAGGGAGGATAACCAGGACTGCAACAGTGAATACACCATCTACATTTAATGGTAAGTGTACACAACTGTACTATGTTCTTAGTGTTTCACTGTTGCAGTCATTACATTTGGGTAGATTCCCAAAGTTATGGTTGGGAGGATGGATTTATACAGCATTAGGACCAGCTATAAGGCCTTGCAAAACAGCAGTGGCAAAGCCAGCTCTAGATTTAGAGAAATTGGTAAGTGATAATGCTTGGTGAAAGTATGAACTGAACTCCAGGTAGCAGCGTCTAGAATACCCCTGGTAGGAACACCTCAGAGAAAGGCTGTAGAAGATGCAGCCCTGGTGGAATGAGATCTGATCTCCTGGGGGATTCCATGGTGCTTATAGCAGAAATTAATACAATGGCTTATCAATTTAGAAATGGTTTGTATTTAAATAGCCTTCCCCTCTGCCCCTGCAGCAAATGCTACCAGCAGATGCTCAGATTTTCTTCCGAGATTTAGTCCTGTCCAAGTAGAATCTAAGTTGTCTGTGTACATCCAACAAATGCAGAATCCGCTCCCCCTTGTTCTGTGGACTGGGAAAGAAAGTTGGCAAATGAATGGACTGATTAAGAGCCACACTGGATACACCTTGGGCATGAAGGATGGATTGGGTCCAGAGTGACACCCAGTCCGCATGAAAGATGATGAAAGGCTCCACTCCCATAAGGGCCTGTAATTCAGATATCCTTCTAGCTGAAGTGATTGCTGAAAGGAAAGCTGTTTTCCAGGAAATAAATTAAGTCTGCAGTAGTAGCTGGCTTGAAAGGAAGTAAAGTGAGCTTCTCCAATGCGAAGTTAATGTCCCAGGCAGGGGTTGGAGCTCTCCTGGGTGGTCTCAAGTTTTTGGCCCCTCTGAGATGCTGCTTTAGCAGAACATGAGAGAAGGGGGGGGGGTTGTAATGAGCTGAAATGGCTGAGGCATGGATTTTTAATGGAAGAAAAAAAAAAAAAAAAAGACTGGTCCTTGTGAAGCGTCTCAGTTAAATATTGCAAAATCTGAGGAAAATTGGGCGCTGCTCATCCCTAGAAATATTTTCGATTTGTCAGCATAAGATTTTCTAGTACTAGGTCTTCCCGCCTCCAAAATTACATCCATCACAGGTTTGCTGAGGGATGCCAATGGGGGAATTTAAATGCTTAGCCAAGCTGCAAGATTCAATGTTTGGAGCAGAGGGTGCAGAATTTGGTTCTCCTGCTGGGACAGTAAGGAAGGTGTCGGAGGCAGGTGCCAGAGAAATTTTTGACACTGCGCACGAGTGGGTACCAGTGTTGGTGAGCCCAGTCTGGAGCATCACAATAATTTTTGGTTTGTCCTGTATGACTTTTAATATTACTTTGGAGAGCAGAAGAGGGGGAAAAAAAAAAGGCACAAACTGATAGATTTTTCCAGCTGAAGGACAGAGCATCGACTTTCCAGGCTTTTTTTGTGAGGAGTTCTTGTGCAAAAATTTGTCCAACTGGTAGTTCTGGGGTGAGGCAAAAAGATATCTGGGCTCCCCCACTGGCGTGTCAACATGTTGAAAATCCGTGGTTCCAGTTTACATCCATGTGGGTCCGTGAGATTTCTGCCTAGTTTGCCAAAATATTCAGCTTTCCTGGCAGGAATCGAGCTTGTAGTTGTACTTGGTAGCTCAAGGCCATGTTCCACAATGCCATGGCTAGTCTACAGAGGGGGTAGGAATGTGTACCCCCCTGCTTATGTACCACATAACAGTGGTGTTGTCAGTCTTAGTTGTCCTAGATGAAGGTAGTCCTTGAAGGCTCAGTGCATTCTGTACAGCTAGCATTTCTTTATTGATATGAAGATGCATTTAGTTTGGGCTCCATTTCCCCTGAATGCACTTCCCTGTTAGATGAGCCCCCCCATGCATAGTCTGATGCGTCTGTAGTTAGGGTTTGTGTAGCAGGGAGTGGTGTGAATGGCAGTCCCTTGTTTTGGTGGCAGGCCTCTGCCTACCATAGGAACTCTATGCACAGCAAGGTATGACAGGAATCAATGTTTCCAGGCTGTGACAACGTTGACTCTATAAACTTTAAGTACCACTGAAGTTTCCTCATATGCAGTCTTGCATAAGGAATTGGAAGAATGCAGGAGGCCATGAACCAAAGGCTTGCAGTATTTGTCTTGCAGATAGCAAGGTTTTTGTGGCCACATGTTTGAAGTAAGTTTTGCTTTTCTGGCATAAGGAAATCCATCTGGGCAGTTGTATTCAAGCTTGCACCCAGGAATGTAATTTTTTGAGAGGGTACCAGTTGCGATATCTTTTCGTTTATGGTGTACCCTAGACAAGTTACAACCCTTTTTACAAACGCCAGATGTTTTAGAAGAATGGCCTGGTTTTCTACCCGAATTAAACAATCGTCCAGGTATGGATACATTTGAAGATTTCTTTGCCTGCAAAATTCAGTTACTGGAGCCAAGCACTTTGTGAATACCCTTAGAGCAGTAGACAAGCAAAAGGACAGTGCAGGGAACTGATAATGCAAGTGGCCTATGTAGGTATTTTCTGCAAGATTCCCTGACTGGGATATGCAGGTAAGCCTCTTGAGTTGCCAACCAGGCATCCTTGTCTAGCATAGGAAGTAACTGAAGAGATGGCATCTTTAATTTTGGAGTATCCAGAAAGGTGTTTAGAGTAGACTGGTCCAGAATTGGACACCTTGATTTGTCTTTTCTGGGTACCAGGAAAAGTCTGGACTAGAAACCCTGTCCCTTTTCCTCTTCTGGTACTAGTTGAATAGCCCCCATGTTTAGGGGGAAAGTACTTGTTTCTGAGCCTCTACCCAATGATTTGGGGGCAGATCTGGCCACCCGTTTGGAGTCGGCACGTGTGGAAATTAAATCTGTATCCCTGGAACACTATTTAAAACCCATTTGTCCTGGGTTATAAGTTGCTAGTTTTTTGCATGAAGAGCCAGTTTTCCCCCAAAAGGGGTGGCTAAAAGGCAAGTGCTTGGTAATTTTAAAGGAAAGTCATTGAGACTGTTAACCATAGGATGGTGTCTTGTTATTTCGAGTTTTGGAAGTGTATGCACCCCATTGTTTAGTTCTGAAAGTCCCCTGGAACTGAAACTTGGTGCTTTTGGAGTGTCTGGGTTTGGCTTGAGAGGCTCTGGAAGGAGCTGGAAAGGACCAGTTCTTAGTAGGCCAGTGCCCACTAAATCTTGGAGGTTGTACTTGTAAGAAATCTTTCACAGTTTGCATAGATTTAGCTTCATCTTGCATCTTTTTTAGACCTTCAGCCTCATTGCCAAGCAGATGGTCCTGCTGCAAAGGAGCATCCAACAGTTTTGCTTTAACATGATCAGGCAGAGATTGCTCCTTAAGCCAAGCATGCCTTCTAACCACAGACCCAGTAACAGCAGCCCTGCAAGAGGCCTCTAAAGAACCAAAACCACATTGCAAAGTAAGTTTTCAAACTTGTTTAGCTGAATGCAATAAATCCTGTAAATCCATTTTCCACACAGTCATTTCTGTTTAAGTAGGCCCATAAGCTGCTGATATTTTAGTATATGGAATTGACAGTTAAAAGCCCTGATAGCCAAAGTTGCAGAAGTATAAACCTTTTTACCCCATCTATCCAGCACCCTGGAGCCTCTCAGAAGGGGTAGGATTTTTAGCAGTAGAAGCCTTAATGCCATTGGGCCCCTGAAAAATGGTTTCAGGGTCTGCAACAGGATTTTTGAAAAGGAATTTGTGGGACTCTGGAACCCTGTAGTATCGGTCTGGTTTACTAGGGGCTGGAGAAAAGGAATCAGGGGCCATACTGGATTCTGAAAACAATGTGCAGTACAGGGGGTATAGCCAAAGGCCTATGCTGAGGAAGAAGGAAATCCCCAAGCCTCTTTTTGGATTCAGAAAAATCCTGACTTTCCCAGTGGAAATGCTCCCTTACGATATGTAAAAAGTTTCACCAAAAGAAAGATCAGGGGGAGAAGCAGAGGGAATAGAATCCTCTGCAGAGTCCTCAAAAGTAGGTACGGACAAATCCAGGTCATTAGAAGAGTCAGAAGAAAGAGTCCTTGGTCAGAAGATTCATAGTCAAGTTCAGCCCTAGGCCTCTTAGAAGGGGGGGGGGGTTGACAACCCCTGATTAGAGTAATTAAATCTTCAGCCATTTTGATAGTTTTTTAGGCATAGGGGCAGCCTGGGAGTCTGTTTTTAGACCTTTCGAGATTTAGGCCTTAGGCCTTAGTATTGAAAGTTAAGTCTGTTTAATATGCCAAGTCTGTAGGCCTGAATACATCCACAGAAGCTAGTGCCTGCACAGCGGCTCCGGACCCATCCAAGGTAAAGACATCCGCGGGTTCCATTGGTGAAGCATCTCCCGGCATACTGGACTCCAAATGGGTCTCAGTAGAGGCTTGCAGATCAGAAGTAGCGGGTATCAGGGGCTGCAAAATCCCCGAGAACCAGCGAACTGGCGACTGGCTTAGAAGCACTGTCGGCATTTGTGGACCTCAATGGCCTTTCTTTGCACTTTTTCAGTATTCTGGTAGTCTGATGGCTAACCAATGTCATTTCTAAATAAACAGAGAAGCAAAATATTTAGAAGCAAAAAAGTGTACAAACGACAGATAGTGCGCTGATTAAATAAAGCACAAAACCGACAGCAAGGTACGTCGTGGTCAGGGCCTAGGCAAGGAATACAGTACAAATGAAAGTCCTTATGAGGTATTTGCTTCCCACAAGTAATACAATTAAACTTTTACTGACATTGGTAAGGAGCAAGAAAAGGTTTCCCCAACAGGGTACTTGGCCTTTAGTTGAAGACTTCGGTTCTGAAACTCGAAAACGAAAATTTCAGGAGTCGGCCGACCAGCACTTGCCGCACGGTGCCAAAAGCAGATCGCAAGAGAGACTGCCTTAATGGCATCGGCTGCATGTTTTGTACTCCTGACGTCATGGAAGGGACAGCAACCAACGCAGGACCCAATACTTTGTTAATCAGTCCGACTGAGGGCAACCTGCCAGATCACCCAAATGTAATGACTGCAACAGTGAAACAAAGAACATCTGGTGTACACCCTAGAGAATGTGACCAGTCAAAAAAAGTTTAAACCATGCCTTATATGGTTAACTGCAGTAAGGCCTTACTATTCAAACATCTTGCAAGCAGGGGAGACATCTGGTTAGCTCCTTAAAATAGCATTTCAAGGAGGAAATTATGTACTTACCATAACATTCCACGTGAGTCGTTAATCTAGCCTTCATTCTTTACTGATGGGTTCTGAACAGATCCATCTACTCAGATACGGCCAAATGCAAAGCTAGAAGTCCAATAGCTTGAGGCCACGTCCCCATCCCATGACGCACCTGTGAATTACCTCAGATCTTGTTTGCTGCGTATACTAATACCATACGACTTACATTCCTAGAGAAAAGGGAGAGGTTTGAGTAACCAGGATGGAACCAGTATCTCCCGTCATCTATCAGCCCAGAAGTGGGTAGGGGGACAATGCAGAAATGAAGGCAAGATGAACTCCCATGGAACGTTATACAAGTACATGTCTTTTATGTGAGGCTGTTCATTCTTAACTGACTGGTAGTGTCCCAAGCACCATCAATCTCGGGTGGCTCACGAGTACATTTCTCTCAGGACAGTGGATCCAAAGGAGGCCCAGTCAACTTTGTAATGAGTGATAAAGGTATGAGGTTTTTGACCAAGTGGCTGCCGATATCAACGGGAGATCTGGCAGGAAAGCCAGATGTAGAAACTGCTTTGGTCGAGTAAGCTTTAATCTTAAGTTGCAAAGGCATACTGGCAGCTGAACAGGCAAGAGGTGATACAGAACCATTTAGACAGTTTTACCCACTGGACTCTGAAAATGAAACAAAAAGCTGGTCTGAATCTTTTGTTCTATAAAGATAGAATCTGAGCTGTCTGTGAAGATAAAGTTTGTGTAGCATATACTCTAAATTGTTTGAATGGTTCGGGAAGATGACTGGCAAATCAATAACTTGGTTGAGATTGTTTTCAGTGCAAACTTTGGGCAAGAATAAGAGTGAGGGATTTGTTCTAAGTGAGACTGTCAGCATGGAATACTTAAACTGTGAGCTTTGGCCAGCTAAGACATGCATGCAATCAACTCAACTGAACATACAAGTGAAGTTAAATAACTCATCTGAACTTTTTTCAAATACACAATTTAAATTAATTTGTGCTGCTCTGAGAAACATCTAGCTGGAAGTTGACCTTTTTTCAGTTGAAAATTGTTAAGAAAACCTGCATAGCCAGTGATAAGTGGGGGCAGTTCACTTCATTGTTATTCAGTTTCTGCCTTATACAAGTGGTACAGTTTGAATTATTTTCTGCTTAAACTGAACTTTGGCCAGCTAAGACCTGCATGCAATCAACTGAACGTATAAGTGAAGTTTTTCAAATACACTATTTAAATTAGTGTTGCATTGAGCAATATCTAGCTGGAAGTTATAACTTTTCAGTAGGTCCCCACCCACCCTCCCAGTTTTGGTGTTTAACTTTGGCTTTGAAACTGCCCACCCTCTTGTATATTTGCACTTGGATACTCCTCCTGGGCCCATCTCATTTGCTCACTCAAAAAAATTGTTTTTATCTGCTTTTACTGTATTTGTGTTTCTTCCTACTTTATTTTGCTTTTGCGTCATCTTAAAAGTACTCAATTGTATTTATTACTGCTTGGTGTAACTCATTCTAAGCCTTTTAGTTTAAGCACTTGGGCTTCAGACCAGTTGTTTTACATTAAGGTTTGTGGTCTGCACTGCAGTGGCAAAACAGGTAGCTTACATCCTTCTAAGTTGGGAACTGCTGATTGAGGGCTCAGTGTTTACTGTATCAGTTCTGGTTTAAGCACTTGGGCTTCAGGCCAGTTATTTTACATTGAGGGTTCGTGGTCCGCACTCTTGTGGGAGGACAAGCTGGACTCTGCCCTTCCCAGCTGGGAATTTCTGGTTAAAGGCTTACAGTGAATTTTTGGTTAAAGGCTTACAGTGCCTGCATATTTGAACTGCTTACTGAAATTGGTACACCTTTGTTTGCTGTAGCATAGACTAGATCCAGGCCTGCTGTATCCTTGTTTGCTTGTTACTTCCATGAAACGCTAATTCCACCTAAAACGCAGCTTCTCAGCGCTTCTGTGGATCCCTAGTTATATCTGCATTGTTTACTGTACTTATTTCCTCGTTTCACTTGAAAAAAAAGTTAGTCGTTTTTGCATTCAAGTTACCTGTAGCACAGTCGCAGGCTACACACAAGTGCGCTAGCCTCCTCTGTGTATTTAAAGTAAGTTAAGCTCTGCATTTGTTTCTTTAAAAAAAAATTCCTTGTTTTCCCGCCTTTCTGAACTAGTCTAGCCCAGTTTTCAGGCTTTGCTGAATCCAGGACTGTGGTAATGGTTCCTGTGTTGTCCATATCATACTTTGATAGTTAGGTGGCTTCCTTGTTCACTGTGAGAGGGAACTGAGCAGCCTATCTGTTCCTGTAGGAGTGGTCCCAGCTCAGCAATTTGTAGCTCATTGGCCATTTTGGGCTAATTTCTATCCTTTTTGATCTCCTTGGTATAAAAAACACTTAGCATGGGTTTGTGCACCGCGCAGTGCTGTTTTAGCTGCGGTTAAACTATTCCAGGCTCCACGAAGTCTGCACTTGAGTTTTTCCCTTGAAACACTTCAACCCAGCACTAGAAATAAGGCAATTTAAGACCAGCTCACTAAAACTAGCACTAGCTTACAGCTTGCACTTCAGCCCTATACTCAGGAAGTATGACTCTTTCCTCATCCAATCAGCAAGAGTCCCACCCATCTATTCAGGCATGTTCAAGGGACAGCTTCAGGTGTGCTCTCTGGTCCAGCTGGTGAATCTGGGCATCCTGAGGCAATGTTACAATTGCCTCATGTACACAGAACCCCCTCCACCCAACCAAACATATGCGAGAGATGCAGCTACACAGCCAAACTGGAGGCTAAGCTCTCTCAACCCACGACTGGATCAGTCACAAGGGCAACACTAGCACCACATTACCAGACTCACATAGACCAGCCATAGCCGCACCAGTAAACAACTCTCAGAAATGCACAAAAACACTCAGGCTGCCTAAACAGAGACCTCCTAAGCATACACCCAAGCAACCCCCACCCAACAGAAACCAGGTAACATACGTCAACATCAGTGTGCCAAGCAAAAACAGACCCCAAGGCTAAACAACACTAGTAATCGGTGATTCTATCAGGCACACAGACGTCCCACTCACTAGACTGAACAAGGATAAACTTACAGTAAGCTGCCTGTCGGGTGCCAGAACCCACCACAACACATGCACTCACAGGTCACTCCACACCAAGTACAAATATGACTGTCATTGTAAATGTTGGCGTAAATGACCAGAGATGTACCTCCCTGGACTACATGGAGACATGGAGGAGCTCTCTGACCAAGTAGCATTCTGCCTTCACCCAAAATGATGCCAGCATACAAAAAAAATTCAGTTTCAACAATTGGTTAAACTGGTGTCATTCAAGGGGATCCAGTACTGTTCAGCCTGGGATGACATGCTTGACAAGCCATGTTGCTTCACCAGAGACGGCTTGCACCTGTCGCCCCTGGGATTTCGAATACTGGCCAACACTCTTGCCACCCCAATACTTGGGCAAGGCTCAAAAAGACAAATCCGCCTCCATAAACAATATTAAACAAAAACTGAGGGTAATGCTGCTCAATGCTAGAAGTCTACACCTCAAAATGCACGCACTCAAGACTCTCCTTAGTATGGAAGAAATTGACGTATGTGCGACAGAAACCAGGTTCAAGGCTCCAGAGAGCACCCCAGCACTACCAGGCTACAACTCCTACCATACCTTTAGGTCCCAAAACCAGGACCTGAACACAAAAGGAGGGTGTGTGTCCATATTAATCAAGAACACCCACACCTCCAGGTTAGTAGCACAGCACGCGGAATCTTGAGACCATCCAAGTGCAATTGACAGCAGGTAATTTGAATTTATAGCTTGCTACAGATCTCCCACCTTGTCTCAGGACCCTCACGCAGCATTCCTGAGAACATTAGAAAGTATCAAGATTCTACCCAACACCATGCTACTGGGTGACTTCAACTATCCAAACATTGACTGGAAAATCTACTCAAGCTCAAACGCCCTAGCCCAATGCTTCCTTGAGTTTATAAAATCAAACGCCCTTGAACAGCTGGTCACCACTCTCACAAGAGGCGACAACATACTGGACCTGGTCATCACCAACATGGGGAACCTATGTTCCACACCTGAGGTAAACTAGTCATTGGTAAGATCACATCACAAACTAATCACACTGGACATGCACATAACGACCCCCCCCAGTCAAGGAAATAAAGGTAAAAACGTCTCTAAAGCTAACTTGACACTCAAGACAGAGGGAAGATTCAAAGCTCCCAATCAAATGGAAAATGATGACCCATCGGCAGAATCCTTTACAAGTGCATTCTATGAACACCTTCAAGAATGCATGGACCGAGCGATCCCAAGTAAACCAAGACAAACCCCTCAAAAGAGAGGAAGCCAGTCTGGTGGACCCCGGCCCATAAATAAAAACTTTACAACAGAAGGAGGAAACTCCTGCAAGACAGAACAAAATCCCAAAATACAAAGGCAACTCTGATTATCAGTAAAAAACTGCGCTCCCTCATTAAATCACCCAAGGCCAACTTCGAAAGAAAAATAGCCAATGACCAAGGATAACCACAAGGCCTTCTTAAACTATGTCAAGAGTCCAGGGGCAAACTCACACATGCTCCGAGCGAGTGCATAACAGCCATAAATACACTGAACCAGACCACTGCCAACATCCTGGCTGACAAGTTCAGTGCAAACTTCACCCCCCACCCACCAAAGGGGCTAGCACCCATCCCAAAAGAATGTGGCGCTCCAGATGCATCTCAGACACACAAGACAGCCCTTGCAAATGCCAAAAACAGCATCAATGGGACCAGATGCTATCCCAGGTTGCGTCTTACACTAGCTTCAAAATGAACAACCCCCCCCCCCCCCCAAAATCACTATTCAAACTCAGCCTCTCTACAGGATATGTACCCAAAGAATGGCATACAGCAACAGTCATACCACTCCACAAAGGTGGTGCCACAACTGACCCTGGGAACTATCGCCC